>NW_023276807.1:83842469-84139847 GCF_003668045.3 Cricetulus griseus | reverse complement strand
TGTCTGTTTTCTTCTTGTCCCCCAGTCAAGGCAGCTTCTTTGTATGACTTTCTCAGGCCCTGTGACTAAGTCTTCCATCCTTATCCTCCGAGGAAATGCACCTGGGTACACAATGGTTATAGTGTCCACACTTTATAGTTCCTCCTTTTCTCTCATTGTCCCAAATGGTTGGCAGGAAATACATCTTTATTACTTCTTTTCCTGTTATTTTGAAGGGAAACGGGAGTTTTGTGAGGCCAGCATGCAGACAGCTGGGTTGCGCGAGGCTCAGCACATCACTGAAGAAGGGTCATGGCTTTAGGTCTCTGCTCCCTGAAAACTGCTGCTGTTTCCATTCCACCTTCGTAGCCTCACATAAGAGCTGCTGTCAGAGCTAAGGGGCTTAGCAGAGGGGAATGGCAGAGTGGGCTGCAGCAGAAACAAAGGGTCTAGCCTGGGCAAGCCCTTCCTGTTGACTTGGAGAACTAGGAAATCTAGGAATATGCACATGGTTAGCATGCATGTGGCCCTGGGTTCAATCTCCAGAACTGTAAAATGAAACAAAAATCTGTGATACAATATCACAAACAAAGTGCTGATACTGCTAGACAGCACAGAACAGCACCACCACCAGAGCCCTCACAACCACACCCATTTCCATCCTGCGCCCATTGCCTCTGCACCTCTTGTAACCGTTTAATTCGGTTGTTGGTGTGTCTGTGGTTACATGCAAATGAGTATGCAAATGGACCTATGTGATACTCCAGAGTAGGTCATTAGGTTTATTGTTTGCCTCTCTGCACCTGATTGCCTTGAAACAAAGTCCTTGGCTGAACCAGAAACTCACTCTTTTGGCTAGGCTGGCTGGCCCCCAAAGCCATACCTGTATATTTACATGGGTGCTGGGCACCTAAACTCTTACTGGGCCATCTTCCCAATTCCATGAATCTGTTTTCATTAATTTTATTCCAAGAATGTCATATATTAAAAAACAAAACAGGATGCTATTAAATGGAACAGTACACTAAGCAACCTTCAGGTGCTTTTTTCACGTAGGACACTTGTTTCAGACTTTACCTATCAAAAGCATTTGGGTTCCCAGCCTGAAAGGCTTTTCCTTCTCCAGGATCCTGCCCTGTCCCATGAGGTTATTAACTGTTAGTTATGATTTATATGAGATCCTGGTGATGTGTGATGTTGTATTGTCCAACTCAATTAACATCTCTATTCTCAATTTACTAGTAAATCCATTTACTCCTGAGTTTCATAAACATCATCATGAATACTCTTCATTAAGAAAATCTGGGGCTGATGAGATGGTTCAGTGCATTAAGGTGCTTGCTAGCAAATCATGATGACTTGAGTTCAATCCCCAGGACCCACATGTAAAAGGAGAGCGCTGACTCTCCAGAAGGTGTCCTCTGACCTCCACACATAAGCTATGGTGTAAGCTCCCTCCAAAGACAACAAAATAAATGTAAGGATTTTGTTTTATTTTGCTTTGCTTTTAAATAAAGGAAGGAAAATCTAGCTCATGGTTTCCAATCCCCTGGGCATACTTTCACCTAATATTCTAAAATTTAGACTTAGATTTACTCTCTGTCCTTGTTAGGATGGGCGGAGTAATACAGGCTGAGTGTGCAGGAGTGGTGAGGAGGATGGGAGAAGGTTGGCATATACAGGCTGTGTCAGGGGTGGTGAGGCAGGCCAGGGTTATCCACATATAAAAGACACTGTTGAAGCATCAGAAGCACCCCTGGGTCTTTGTGTTTCAAACAGTAGCTAGTAGTGTTCTGTGCATAATTTTGTTTTATAATTTTCTATGCACCGTGGGATATCTAATGCCATTTTGGGTCTGAACTGTTGTATATTCATACTATCTTTAATTACATGATTTTTTTTTACAGCTTAATTAAATTTTCATCTTGTTTAAATTTTTCTTTTTGTTTGTTTTGTTTTGTTTCTCAAGACAGGGTTTCTCTGTGTAATAACCCTGGCTGTCCTGGAACTTACTCTGTAGACCAGACTGGCCTCAAACTCCCAGAGATCTGCCTGCCTCTGCCTCCCAAGTGCTGGAACTAAAGGCGTGCACAACCACTGCTTGGCTTAAATGTGTTCTGAAACATACTTTATAGTGAGTGATGGGTACCAGGGGCATTATTCATTAGGGTTAATCATGTCACTGTAGTGACTGGAATGGCATTTACCAACTATAAATATTATAATTTACAGAAGTTACAGTAACAAAAGTGAAACTTTTGCTCATTGCTTGAGTTATTTTAAGTAAATAAGTATTATTATGTCTGAGTGTATGTGTGCATACACATATACATGATATGGGGGGTACATATGTGGAGGACAGCTCTTGGTTGGTCCTCTCTGTCCACTTTTGTGTAGTTCTGGGCATCAGCCAGGCTGCACAGCAAACACCCTTAGCAGCTGAGCCATCTTGCTGGAGCATACTGCTGTATCCCGGGGCTGTGGCAAAGCATTTTGAGGTGCATGTTAGAAAGCCTGGTACCTGCCCCTCGGATCCCTCAGGATGACTCAGCGGCAGAGGTGCTTGCCACTGAGCCTGAGGACCTGAACTTCGTCCATAGTCACGTAATATAATGGGGAAAAACCCATGCCCTCAGGTTTTCCTTTGACTTGTACTCCAACGTGCATGAACACACATGGAAGAAATAAGCAAATATGCACAAATTTTTTTTCTTTTTTTTATGATTTTATTTTTTTATTTTTTATTTATTTATTTTTCTATTATTATTATTATTATTATTATTATTATTATTATTAATTCAAGTTAAAGAACAGGCTTGTTTCACATGTAATTCCCCTCTCCCTCTCCCTCCCCTCACCCCCATTCCTTCTCCCCAACCTCCAACCTACCCCCGCACCCCATCCACCCACCACTCCCCAGGCAGGGTAGGGCCCCCAACTGGGGCTCCACCAAGTCCACCAAATCTTCCTGAATACACACAAATTTTTAAAAAGAATTATGAGCTAGGGACTGGTGAAATGGCTCAGCAAAGGCACTTTCCCCCAAGCCTGATAACCTATGTTTGATATCCCAGAACCACACGGTGGAAGGAGAGAACCAATTCCCACAAGTAATTCTCTGACCTGCACACACCCATCATACTGTACACAACTCCCACATACAAACAGAAAAACACATGTGATAACATTAAAAACAATAATTATGGTCTAGCAGACATCCTCTCCAAGTGAGGATACTTGTGTGTGTAAGTTTACCAAAATTCAATAAAGGAACCAAGACCGAACCTTTAGTGCTTATGAGCTTGAGTGACCCCGCTAAGGTTTCCAGGCCTTTGTTTTAGAAATTAAGCTACATGAACAAATATTGAATTAGTATTTGCATTAGGAATTTAAATCAAAAGCTTTTCTCTTGAGGTACTGGACTGAGCTGAAGTGCTATGCTCGTGTTGGGGGCATACTTCAGCACCTTATAAAAAAATAAAGATGTTTTAGCTCAGGAAGCCTAAGGAATCTTAAACAGGCATGGAAAGCAGTCACCTAACTAGAGGCTGGCTAGACACACTTGTAAGGTTAGACTCTGTATGAAGACTGTTGGGGGCCGGCGACTGGTAGGCTGTGTGATCTGACTTTACCAGAGACAAAGAGTTGACATGGAAGAGGAGATAACTCGGTGGGGTTGACTACATAGTCGTGGGATGTATGTATTCAGAGGCAGGTGTACACACACCTACACTGCCTGATTCATAAATGTGCATTCATATTTATCATGTCCAACAAACATGAAAAATTAGCCCCTCCTGATTTGTATGTGAAAACAGTATTAAAGACCCAGCAACATGATAACTGTCTATGTCACAGCCTTCATTGCCATGCTGAGTCAATCCTAAAAACAAACAACACCTAGTCAGTCATTTGTGGTGATGAGTCTTAAGAGGAACCAGCAAGAGATCTTGCTGTTGTGGTGCTGAGGCAAAAGCCAGGTGTGAGCGGAGACCCCCAGGTGTTAGCCAGATGTGAGCTACAGTCTCAGATCAGAAATTCCCAAGTAGTAGGGGCTTGGAATGGCACTAGACAA
The DNA here is from genome assembly GCF_003668045.3 of Cricetulus griseus. Classification (NCBI taxonomy): domain Eukaryota; kingdom Metazoa; phylum Chordata; class Mammalia; order Rodentia; family Cricetidae; genus Cricetulus; species Cricetulus griseus. The sequence continues at coordinate 84,135,793 of NW_023276807.1, read as the reverse complement.
GAGACAAATTTGGGAGATGTCACTCATATTGACAATGATTGATTTTACTTAATATACCATGTATGGATGACTAATATGTAATATGTAAAAATCAAAGGTTTAATTCGAAAACGTATATTCACATTGTAAATAATTTTTGAAGATTAATACATTGATGTTTCATTGCTATAACTTACTTGTTTATTTACATGGGGTCATACGTTTAATGTATGTTTATATGTAGGATGCAACATAATGTACAACATGTGTTTATTAATAAAATTTAGGGAAAATTTTAGATATTGACTTTGCACTTGAGAAATAAGAATATGGGACTGGAGAGAAGGCTCAGTGGTTAAGAGTACTGGCTGCTATTGCAGATGATATGGGTTTGATTTCTAGTACCCACAGGACAGCTCACAACTGTCTGTAACTCCAGTTCTAGGGGATATGATGCCCCCTTTCTGTCTTTGCAGGCACAACACATACATCATATGGAGCACAAACATATATGTAGACAAAACATCCATACACACAAAATAAAAATTAAAACAAAAAAGGTGGCAACACGCCTTTAATCCCAGTACTTGGGAGGCAGAGGCAGGTGGATCTCTAAGAGTTCAAGGCCAGCCTGAGCTATATAGAGCTAGTTCCAGGACAGCCAGGGCTACACAGAGAAACCAGGTCTTGAAAATAAATAAATAAGTAAATAAATAAATAAATAAGACATGAGTGTAAAAAGATATTTTTTTAAAAAAAGAAATACAGATCTCAAGAACAGAAATCAGGATTAGTTTAGATTAGAATGTCAGCTGTGAGTTTCGAAAGTGATCATTGCTTCTTTCTTTGTTGTCCCAGCAACACTGAGTCTCCATTCTTTGGTTTACAAGATCTAAGTATTTGCTATGCTAGGGGGGGGTTCTTTGTTTTCTTTTTAGAAAGGTTATAAGAGAAATTAGGATGAAAACAATGAGGAACTAGCAGGCTAGGCCTATGAGTCCACAGGTGATGAAGGACTGTTTGATGGTTGGCCTCCATCCACCTCAATGTGTCAGTCAGTTGCTAGATTTCAGGATACACTGACTGAGTGGTCAGAATATCAGACTCCATGTTTGGGAACACGAGGTAGCTGAGATGATAGGATAGAAAGGCAAATGGTCTAGACTGTTAGAAATTGAGTGCAAGAATGCCTAGGCAATGAAGACAAAGTCTAATGTGTGGCAGCATGTAAAGGGGATTTTACAAGGGTGTAACTGTCTGGCTCACCTCCATTCAGATAAGAATAATACCATAGGAAGAATGAGGATCAAAAACAGGAAACCTAAAAATTCTGTAATTGAACTGTAAGAGAGAAATGGGATTTTGTTGGAATCTGAATGCATTCCTGATGGGTTGTTTGAACCTGTTTCATGAAGACATAAAAGGCGAATAATTACTAGGGCTGCTGGTGAATGGAAGAATAAAATGGAAGGCAAATAATTGAATTAAAGTAATTTTATCAACTGAGAACCTGGGAATAGATATTGCTATCAATGATACGGTTATAATTAATTTTATGTTATTACTTGTGAAGCTTGTAGAAGAGAATAATGGATTTTTAGATCAAACAGAAGTATAATAGCAACTAGAAAATTTTTATGGAGAACACTAGATGTGCTTGATCTCTTAGGTCAAATCCACAGACTTGACTTCTTGGAACAAATGTTTAACTGCGGAAATCAAAATGTAATCATTACACGTAAAATGGCTGGTATCAGTTAAGAGAGTTAATATTAGACAAAGTGTTCTCTTCCAGTCTGTACATGAGCTGATGTCAGTTGCACTAATTAAAATAAGTGCAACTCATTAATAAGCAGAAATATAGGAAAATAATGCACCAATGAAGTGTCATTATGACTCAGCCAAAACAATGGTTTGGTGTGTTGAGAAATATTAGCTGATGTGGTGAGCAGACCATACAGAGAGTTGATCCTTTGTTGATGTGTTAGCTGAAGACCGTTGCTGTGGCAGGCTTTGCACTGGCAGAAAACTCCTTCAACTGCAGATGCTGTCATATGCATGAACAACTTGACACACTCACACTCAACCCTTGAAGAGGCCAGATGGCCCCCAGGCCAGCAGAATGAGTCAGAGCCCTTCCAGCATTAGCTTTACTATATTGCAAAACAGCCAGCACACTCACAAAACAACCAGGAGGTCAACCACACTCTTCTTGGTCCCCAATCAAGGGAGTTGTCTTATACCATGCCCCCTGAGATGACAGCCATGTGACCAAGTTCTCAGCCCCATTCTCCAAGCCAGCTTTTTTCCAGTAAGGAAAGACACCCAGCACATAACAGTTGTTATATGCTCATATTTAGTTCCTCTTTGTGTTGTTTCTCTTCCTCTGTTGGCAGGAAATGCATCTTTTGCATTCTTTCTGTACTTTAATGGGAAAGTGGGAAACTGTGCTAACACTGAAAATAAATAAAATCTAAGCCTGAATGCAGGCCTCATGTGCTCAGCCTATAAGCTCTGCCACAGGGCTAGGGATCACATGTCTCCAAGGGGCAGAATCACCAGACATGTTGTCATAGTAACAGTATTGGAGGCAGGTGGCAGGCTATCCATAAATGTTGAGCACAGGGAAACCCAGCAGGAGCTGTGAGAATAACACCTGCTGGCAGACTGTGATCCTTCTTGGAAAATACTGTCTATATTCACTGTTTTGTATCAAAAAGACTAATAGTAAACATACAGAAAATTATTATTGAAAATCCACAAGAAATCAATTTATTTCAAATGAAACACTGCAAGTCATTTGTTCTCTAAGTTCAGAAATCTAAGCTCTACAATTGCCAGTTGCAATTTGTCCATCTCAATCCGATAAGACACCTAAGATTGTTGCTAATTATCCAGGAAGGCTGTCTACTTATCCAGGTCTCTTGCAGCCCATCTGACCACCCACTGCCTTGATCTATAGACTACTCATGTTCTCCTCACTTATGATAACTTCTACATTCCAAAGATAGATCTCTACAAGAATTCCCTAGTGGGGAGAGGGGGCTGCTGTTCCTGATAGTGCACGCCTTTAATCTCAGGGAGACAGGAGCAGGCAGACCTCTTTGAGGTCAAGGCCAGACTGCTTTACATAGCAAGTTCCAGCCCAGCAAGGACTACATAGTGAGTCTTGTATCAGAAAAAATAATCCTATCAAAAATATGATTTTGGACCAGCAAGATGGCTTAGCAGGTAAAGGTACTTGCTGCCAAACCTAACAACTTGAGTTCAATTCGTGACCCTATCCTTTGACCTAAACACACACACACACACACACACACACACACACACACACACACACTGTATGTAATTTTAATGTGGATTTACTCATTCAGTGAAAGCAGATATGAACAAATATATTGCTTTCACCTCACCCTTCCAACTGTCTCCTAGTTCACCATAGAAGCTGTGATAGTTTCTACCTTACCCAGTCTTCAACATTGACTATGTGTAGCTATTTTCCTCTTTAATGGTGTGTGAGTGTGTATGTGTGTGTGTGTGTGTTTATGCCTCGGTATGGGTGTGTTCACCTATATACAAATAACGTTGAGGCCAGAGATCAATATTGAGCATCCTTCTCCATTGCTCTCCATTTTATACTTTGAGGCAGGGTCTCTCACTGAGCCTGGAGCTCATCATTTCAACTAGACTGACTAATCAGAGAGCTCCAGGGCATTTCCTGCCTGTGCCTTCTCAGAGCTGAATTTACAGACATTCACCTCCATGTCTGGTCCTCATATGAAGACTGGGGATGCTAACTTAGGTTCTCACACTTATGAGGTTGAGATATCTCTCCAGCTATGCTCATTTATATGTGAACTTTTTTTTTCTCACTCCTCAGCCTGCTTGGATCAAGCTTCTACTACCTCTAACCCATTAATATGCTCTTTCCCAGACCAACAGGGAGCCCAAATCACACTGAATAAGAGTGACAGGTTTCAGCCCTGTGGTGGTGGTGGTGGTGGCACATGCCTTTAATTCCAGCACTTGGGAGACAGAGGTGGGTGGATTTCTAGTTTGAGGCCAGCCTGGTCTATGGAGTGAGCTCTAGGACAGCTAGGACTACAACAGAGAAACCTTGTCCTGAAAATCAAACAAAAAGAGTGACAAGTTTCAATTGTCAGTTTCCGAGTGCTTTTGCTGATATTTACATATAAAATCAATGCTGGGTTTATTTGTTTCTAAACATCTGTCCACCTTCCCTTGAATACTTCTGTCCTCTCTTTCACCTGCCTTGTCATTTCCTTCATTCCTTTGTGAGTTTTATTTCTCCCAATCCTGAGTTTAGAGGGATCTACCCTTAGCAAACCAGGAATTTTATCTTCATGTTTTAGCTTCCAAATGCTACCACATCCGGACCTCATCCTGAGTCCTGGTACCTTATGTCTTCAAAGTTCCCAAACTAGGGTTGCAAATGTAGCTCAGTAGTAAAGTGTGAGTCTGGCATGCACAAGGGCCAGTTGAGTGATTTGGTTCTCAGCCCTGGGGTGTTTGGGGGCAGGAATAAGTCAATAGAAGTTCCTCAAAGTAGAGTCTTTCCAAATTGAAGATGCTTTCACATTGCTAGGTGCCTGCGTTGCACTTCCTGTCTGACACAGCCCCCAGATGACGGCCCTCAACAGAAGTGACATCATACTGGGTTTCCCAGAGGAAGCTGACCCTGACCTTACAGGACTTCCTTGATTTAGTCACAAAGCATGACCTCGAGGGATTAGAAGACTCTGAACTCAGAGAGGAAATCTGATTGCTCTCACTCCAGGCTTTGTCCCCTCCAAAGTCCTCATCCCCCAGATAGAAAACAGGGAGATTATGCTTCTCCATTGAATATATGGTGTCAGACTTGGTGCTGGGGTCTATGTGGCAATGAGAGTGAAGGACCACAGGGGGCTGAAGAGTGAGTTCAGTCAGAGTCCCCCAAACTTTCTCATGTGCTCTGGGAATATAAATGAAGCCAACTCTAGACTATGGAGTTTTAATCTCTAAGCACGGACTTCCTTCCTCTATTTCTAGTAACCACTATTTCAGTCATCCTGAATCTACTTTCCATAAGAACTGAGTCACAAAAAATAGAACCCTGAGAAAAGCTAGTTTGAACACTTTGCCCTCTGAGTGAGAAGAACCTGGGGACAGGGGGGTTGCTTCTCAGCTGCTTCTTCCATACAAAGGAAAAACAAACTGAAACCTGGAATCATAAAGTTGTCTTAAGTTAGTCATCTCCAGGAAGTGGCCATATGTAGAATATTCTAGCACTTCAGGAAGGAGTTTTAAACATAAGAGCACCCACCGACTGAGCCTTTACACATCATATATGCTTTCCCAGGAACTATGACTTACACGCTTGGGTATTTGTAATTTTTCTTTTTCCTGATGAGAAGGTCTATAATTTTTATCAAATTCTCAACATCCCTCAAAGACAAGAATTACTCAAAGGGTAACCTGATAATTATCTGTTGCTGTGTAACAAGTCATTGACAAAGGCAGATCAATACCTCTAGTGTTGTTGCCTCATGGTCCGAATCAGGGACTAATTTAACTGAGTGACCCTCACTTGAGGTCCCTTATGCACCCGGGAAGTCAGCTGAGGTTTCTGTCACTTGAAGATTTGTTTTCAGGCTGGCTCACCCACATGACTTTTGGCAGGAGGTCTCCTGGCTGAACTGCTTGGGTGTCCTCACTACAGGACGAGTGCTGTCTGCCCTTCTTCCTGCTGCATCTCACCAGTGTGTATGTAACTAAGAGAGAACGCAGGAACACCTTCCATACTGTGTCAGAAGTCCTGAAAGCAAATGCTGCCAATTCTTCCACAGGCTGTGCTGTGAAAAAGAAGCCACTCTCAGGAGGGGGAAATTTAGCTCCATTTTTGAAGAGGAAAGTATCAAATTACTTGTGGACATATTTCCAAATTACTAACTGGTAAAACAACAACAAAGATCATACTTTATATAACAAGGAAATCCACACACGCAAACATGTAAATATTCATGTCATTTATTAGACAAACATTTATAAGCTAGTGAGGGACAGAACATTTATAAGACCCACTCTGTGGGCTCAGTGAAGTCCTACCTTGTGTCCTTTTAAATGAACCAACCATCACATGGCATAAACGATCCACTGAAGGGAATTCAACATATTAGAGGCAACATGTTGTTATCTTTGTGGTTGACATCAGTGCATTAGTCTGTTTCCCTATTGCTCCAACAAAATACCTGGGGTGGGCTGACTTATAAAAAAAGAGATTTATTAGCTCACCCATCAGAAGACTCACAGTTACAGTGTTGGCATCTGCTGGCTCTGATGTGGCATCTCCCTCAGGTGGCAGAAGTGTATGCAGGAGGGCAGGACCACATCACCAAACAGGAAACCAGGGAGCACAGGGCCTGTTATATCTTCTGAGGGCACCCTCCCAGTGATGTGACATCGCCTCCTAAACTCCCCTTCTTAAAGCCCCATACCACCTCACAAAATTGCTATGCAAGGGACTAGAGAGATGACTCGGTGCTTAAGAACATATGTAACTATTACAGAAGATCTGGATTCAGTTCCCAGCACCCACATGGTGTCTCACAACCAACTATAACTCCAGTGCCAGGGGATCTGACGCCCTCTTCTGTCCTCTGCGGGCACCAGGCACACATGTGCACTTACATAATGCATACAAAACACTCATTCATATAAAAATCTAAATATTTAAAATTGCTACACAAAAAACTAAGCCTATAACACATGAAACCTTAAACAACGCATTCAAACATATCTGTCATAGCACTAGAAACCCTATGGACATGACACCCAGATGCCAGCTGGATTTATGGTCAAAAGTAACATACCATTTTTGTAAGTTTATGTTATAACCCTTACTTTATTTCTTTCTTCTTCCACTTTCCTTCCTCCCTCCCTCCCTATCTTCCTTCCTTTCTTCCTTTCTTTTTCTTTCTTTCTCCCCCTTTCTCTCTTTTGGTTTTTAGAGACAAGGTTTTAGTGTGTGGTCCTGGCTATCCTAGAACTCACTCAGTAGACCAGGCTGGCCTTGAACTCATAGAGATCTTCTTGCCTCTGCCTCCCTAGTGCTGGGATTAAAGGTGTATGCCACACCACTGGCACTTCATTTCTCTTTTTAAAAAAACATTTTTTGAAACCAAGTCTCCCTGTGTTTTCCAGGCTGGCCTTGAACCCACCATTCTCTGGTCTTGGTCTCCCTAGTTCTGGGATCATTGGTGTGAGCCACTGTACTCTGCTTTCAAATAGGCTCCACTGTCCTGCTCAAATGTGTATTCCCAGGTATTATGCCCACCCACATACTGTCTGTAATTTCATCTACCAGAGTCCTTTCTATTATTACCACGTTAATCACAAGTCCATCAATTGCACTAGAAATTCCATTTCTGATACGGAGCATATCAACCAGCAGAGTGCCTACTCCAGAAAACACAGATGACTCGGGCCCTTGCATCGGCCACTGTGGATGGCTGTTGTGATTTTGTGCTAACTGATATCATTGAGGGTATAAGATGGTAAAGCTGGGCATGGTGGCACATCCTTGTAATCCCAGACTCAAGAGGCTGAGGAAAGAGAATTGCAATTTTGAGCTATCCCTGGCTGCACAATAAATTCAGTCATCCTGGACTAAGACTTTGTTTTCAAACAAACAACAAAACTGTAACAACACAGCAGTAAAATAGCATATGTCATGGCTTAGAAAGCTCACTCGTGTGTTGAAGCATGGTATTCAGTGTAGCAGTGTTCATGGGTGGGACCTTTGGAGATGGTAGAAACCTTAGGAGGTGGGGCCTATTTGGATAAAGTAGGTCATTGGAGATTGACTATGAAGGATATATTTGCCCTGGTCCTTTTTCCTTCAGTGCTTCTCTGCCACATGAGATAAAGTAACTCTTTTCTGCCATATTCTCCTCCCCCTCCCCCATGATATTCTGGCTCACCCCAGGAATAATCACAGGGCCAAGATACATGGAACGAGACCACGAAGCAAATAAAGCTTTCTTCTTTTTAAGGCATTCATATCCAGTACTTTGTCATAGTGACAGAAAGGTGGCTAACAAGGAAAGCTGGCATTGAGAAGCAGGGTTGTTGTGACTTGCACCTGACATGTGTTCAGAAGCTGTGAGAATGAATATGCAGAAGACTTAAGAAAGTTTGGAGAAGCAAAAAAGAAAAACATAACATCCATAAGCAAAGCTTAGTGAGCAATTCTAGGGCAATTTCAGAAGGCCAGACACTGGCAGGAACACAGGCCACAAAGGCCAGACCTGTGAAGTTTCAGAGAGAAATGAGAACTATGGGACATGAACTAGAGGCCATTCGTGTTATATTCTGGAAACGATCTTGTCCTAATTAAGGTTTCTTTTGCTTTGATAAAACACCATAACCAAAAGCAATTAGGTGAAAAAGGGTTTCTTTGGCTCATGTGTCCATTGAGGTTGGTGGGAACAGAACATGGCCAGAGGCCATGGCTGAACACTGCCAACTGGTTTGCTCCCCCTGGCTTGCATAGTCTGCTTTCTTATACACCTCAGGACCACCTTCCTAAGAGTGGCACTGCCCACAGTGGGGTAAGCCCTCCTGCATCAATCTTTAATCAAGAAGATACCCCACAGATTTGCCTATAATCAATCCATGGAGGCATTTCTTAAATTAAGATTCCTTCTTCCCAGCTATGTTTAGCTTTGTTATAGTTGACAAAAATCAGCCAGCACAGAACTTGTTTGCATTCTGTTCCTTCCCTGAGACTATGTGCAAGGTCATGTTTAAAAGTGATGTCTACTTAATTTGATGGAGAACATTTCAACAGAATAACATTTGGGCTGTGACATGAGTTTCGCTGGATGCTTTTACTCAATTTACAATGGAAACAAAAACAAAAGCAAAATGGAAAGATCTGAAAATTTTGCTCAGAAAAGCAATGCATGTAAAATTGAGACCAAAGTGGGTGCAGTGACGAAAGAGATTAATGTCATCAGAAAGACCACTCAGTTGTTAGTGTTTGCTGAACGTGCATGAGGCCTGGGTTTGATTCCCAGTACCACATAAACCAGTCATAGTAACACAGGCCTGCAACCCCAGCACTCTGGAAATGAAGGCAGGAAGATCTGGATTGTAGTCAAGGTCATACTCAGCTATATAATGAGTTAGAGGCCAGTCTGGGCAACACAAGAGACAGCAGACTTAGGAACATTAGCAGGACATTCATTACCCCTGCAGCCTCAAAGCATAACAATCTAAATCTTTCATTTGCATTCTGCTCCCACAGGACCACTGAGGAAGTTGTTTCCCTGGAATTTGCTCCACTGCATTCAGACATTCCAAAGTCACTGCAGCCATGACCCAGGGACCGGTCCAGATTCTGCTCCTCCTGGTGACTGACTGTGATGCCATCCACGTGCTGTTGACTTTGCAGGCTTGCACAGTACAAGGCTTGTAGGGCCACAGAGGCATCCCAAGATGTCAAAAGAAAGCCTAGGAGGCCAGTTAATGTGCCACAAGATCAGAGCCCCTACATGGAGCCATGGAAAGGATAATACCAGAAGCTAAAATGGAGACCCCAGAGAAGTGGACATGCCAGAGCCACAAAAGATCTGCTGAGAGATGCCATAGTTAACAAGGACAGCTGTCTGGACCAAAAGAGTGATCATATGAGTTTCAGCCATCAAAGCTACATGGGTGAGACTACCCAGGCCTGTTGGAGTTCTGTGTGTCCCACTGTGGGACCCAATTACATGGTTTAGTGCTTGCTTTAGGGTTTCAGTCTTACCTTGGCTTGGTTTTTCCTTGCCATCTTCCTACTTTTCTCTTTTGGAGTGGGAGTGCATTATATGCCATTTATATCTTAGAAGCATGCAACCTGGTGTTTGGTTTTGAACTTGCTGTGAGTCTCACACTTAACTTTGGACATGGACTTTTATGTTATGCTACAACTGTTAAGACACTGGGAATTTTTGGAGATGGCTGGATAAATTTGGTATTCAGAGACAGCCAAGAGCCTGTAGGGATTAAATGGAATACTTTGGCTTAAATATTAAGTATCTTACAAAAATTGATGGATTGATGTCTTGGATCCCAATGCAGTAGTGTTGAGATATAGGGCTTTGGGGAGGTGAATATATCATGTAATTCACTTATGAATTCATAACTTAGTAGGTTTCTTTGGATAATGGAATTGTTGTGGTCAGAGCCAGGGTCCTGGCAACCCTAACAGCCCCGTCTCAGGTATCTGTCCTCAATGATCAATTAAAGACATAAATAATAGTGGAAAACAAAAAGACCAGTCAAGCTTCTCTGCGTTCCTAAGATGAGGTTTTAGTTTAAATAGAAGGTACAAAACTTACACAGATAAGCAGTCCTGGTCAAAGTGTGGTCCCATCTGCCATTGTCCCAGCTCCAGTCTCTCCTGGGAGGTGGTGTGACAAGTTGTCAAAACAATGAGAAATCTTTCTGGAAGACAAGCTCCCCTCTATTTAGGGGCAGGCCCCCAGACTTTTCCTTCTCCCAGTATGAGATTCCTGGGGAAATTCTAATGTCTTGGGATCTGTTGTTTCGATAGTTCAATAGCCAAAGGGAGAGGCACAAGTGTCTCTAGAATATCACAGTGCTGGAAGCCTTAGGATGCAGAGCCTAGGTGGAGGAAGTGGGTTGTTGGGAATGTGGATTTTATCCCCAACAACGTCCCCTATGGCCATGATGTTACCAGCTTTGCTCTACTGTATGCAGCCACTGGTCCTTGGGGCCAAACCAAAATATACTGAATTCATAACCCAAAATATATCTTTGCTAGCTATTTAGTAGTAAAGACAGAAATCTGACCAATACACCATGTCTTTATGACAAGGCAAGTCACAAATGGGAAGCGTTTATAACACGTGCAGATTTAAAGGAGTATAATACAAAGACTGTACAAACCAATAAGAAACAGAATAATTGTTTTGCCTGTGTGCATATCTGTGCACCATGAGTGTGCTTGGTACCCACATAGGCCAGAATAGGGTGGATCCTTGAAACTGGAGTTACAAGTGGTTGTAAGCCACCATGTAGGTGCTGGGAATTGGACCCCAGTCCTCTGGAAAAGTATCCAGTGCTCTTAACTCATCAACCATCTCCCCAGCCCCCAAGTTTCCTATTATTTCCAAATAAGTTAGGAAACAAATTGATTAAGAAAATGAGCTTATTTACAGTTTTTGCCAAATAATAGACAAAGATTCCTGGTCTTCCCCACCTTTCTGGAACATGTTATAATTTTAGAGGAAAGACTAAACAAAAGCTGATTGTGCTAATTCAGCTGTGAGGTCTGCCTCACAATTGTGTGGACTCTCCTCTCCCCAGCCTGGCCCAGGAGATTCAACTCTTTTATAGAGAAATTTGAATTCTTTGGGGTCAACTGTTCCAATAGTTTGAAAGTGGAAGGAAGGGTAATGAATATCTCTCTGTAGAATGAAGTTTCTATGGCCAGGTGTCAACATGGGCTCACAGTGACAGTACCTTCATTCTCAAAGCTGTCCACGTAGTATTTCCAAATCTGTCTCTATCCTTTCTCCATCATCACAGGTCTGAAGGCAGGGTCTGACCCCCTGCCTTCCTCTCATTAGAACCCCTTTGGTGACATTGAGTTTGCCCACAAAATACAGTACAATCTCCTCGAGCCTCAGAATCTGTAACTAGTCATATCTAAATCCTCCTCTGTGGTAACACAACATATCTGCAGGTCTGAGGATTAGGACCACAGACATCTCTGAGGCATTTTTCTGCCTGCTACAGATGCTGACATATTCTGGTGCTGTGACTCTGATAGCTCAGGAAAAGCCCTGTACATCTTAGCTCTGTACATCTCTGCCCTGGGGAGACCAGGATGGTCATAGACAAGCCAAAAGGTGACCACCACTGGTGGAGGCTCATAGTTGGAAACCCCCATCTGGAGACTCTAAATGCTACAGACCTTCCTCAGATCAGCCAGGCTTGGTTATAAATACAAATCTAGCCAGACATTGGTGGTGCACGCCTTTAATCCCAGCACTTGGGAGGCAGAGGCAGGAGGATCTCTGTGAGTTCGAGGCCAGCCTGGTCTCCAGAGTGAGTGCCAGGATAGGTTCCAAAGCTACACAGAGAAACCCTGTCTTGAAAAACTAAAAAACTAAAAAACTAAAAAAATAAAAAATAAAAAAATAAAAATCTAATCCTGACACTCTGTGTAAAACCCCTCCATGACTCCTCCCCCCGGGGCTTTAGAAAAGGGAACAAAGAAAGTCCTAAAGTGGTTCTAGAAGAAGGTTTTTCAACCTCAGCCCTGATGACACCCTGGGCCAGGTCAGTCTTTGTGGCCAAGGGCCGATGACACATTGGGCCGGGTCATTCTTTGTGGTCAAGGGTTGTCCTCTGTGCATTGCTGTGAGTTTCACAGTTTCCTTAGAATGACCCACCCCCACCCCACACATCCTTCTGACAATCGCTGAATGTCTCTAGAGGACGGAACGGTACACGGCTAAGATCCTCTGCTCTAGGGGAGTCCTCAGGACTTGGTCTGAGCACTGCCCCATCCTGTGCATGTCTCTCAGCACAACACACTGTCCCTCCACCTAAAGATTTCTGCATATGTTCCTCTACTCCACCTCCTGTCACCCAGAGTTGGTTTCCTTGTGCCTCAGCCAATGTTTCCTGCTTTGCCCTTGTCTTGCCCCTGCCTTCCAAGGCTGGCTGCTCTTTGCCACTGCAACCTGATTCTCTCTACATGCCTCTTCTTCACTGCCTGCCTCACAGGCTGTCACTTCTCAGGAGCAAGGACTGTAGCTCTTGGTCCTCCCATAGTCTCTAGTTGCACACTGGATAGACACTGTTGCCCAGTCTATTGCTGTAGCATATCAGACAACCAAGACAGGAATCAGAGTATGAAGCACAGCCAGTCAGTCCTTAAGGAAGGAGATGATTGTCTGCTTGAGCCTTGATAGTGCTGGTTGGTCCTATTACAGTTAACAGGTAACTTGAGTACGATCTGAAAGTCTCCTTCTGAGGGCAGTGAATCTAGAATTCCTGCACACCAGGAATCTTTCCCACAAGACTCCTGTCAAGTTATGCCCTCCCTGTGGAACATCAGCACCACGCACTTGGTATCTACTGATGGTTCTCTGGGAGAAGAGACAGCTCAGCAAGCAGAAGGCTGCTTCCTGCCAGCCCAGGGATTGCAGAACAATCACAGAACTCCCAGTCAGGTGATGTCCAGATCCTAGACATTCCCTGTGCCTGTTCATCCTGGGTTGGTGAAATGCAAGCAACACAAAGCTTAAGCAATGCTCCTCAGGTGACCCCAGTAAAAAACAAAACAAAACAAACAAACCCAAACTCTAAAATGAGTCTTCTGGGCGACAATGAAACAACCAAGGACCACCTATAGGTGCCAGAATTTCCTAGGACCTGAAGTCAGTTCTCCTGCTTTCCCATGTCCCATGTGAGGGTTCATGAGGCTCAACCCTGTCCTTCAAAGGTTCCCAAATATAAAGCCCTGCATCCCACCAGGCATCAGTCACTGTGTAGAGTTTCGTAACTTTAGACAAGATACTGACAAATATATAATTGTTGTATTATTATTCACTTAATATTCCTTTAAATATGCATATATGTGTATATATTTTTATCTGTAACAAAACAATTCTGATTATATAACTAACATGGTCATTGTAAAAAATACAAATGTTAAGCAACTCAAAAAATGATAAGAAAAATAATTACCTTTTCTACATCTCTTTATGCAAATACATACATAATGTGACTTTTGCATGCAAAGCAAATAAGTTGAAAAGGAAATACTTTGCTAGCATCATTGATAATAAACTGCCCTAACTTGACAGAACAGAAGGTAATCCCTTCATATGGGCACAATGAAAATATCACAGTGTGGTTAAATAGTTACACACCAGAGTTCCCCCAAGGCTTCAGAACCTGAAGGGGTACAAGCAGTGTTAAGTGGGGAGAGCACTTTACAGTTTTTATTTTCTCTCAGATGTATCTGCAAGGCCTGCTCAATTGCAAGAATTAAATAACTAAAATTTTCTGAAATATCTAATTCCATGTCTGTGAGAGTCTTAAACTTTCTGGGTGTCCCTAAGCACCTCACACATTCTGTGAATAGAAAAGAGGATAGATCCCCTATCACTACCACCACCACCAAGTGCCAGATCCCAAGGGTTCCAGTCACAACAGCAGAGTGCCCCGGTCTTCTTTCCATCACAGGAGCCTTCCAATACTGGGAAGCCTCTCCCAGCACCATGAGGACACAAGGTCCCGTCTCCCGGAGGCATCTCTCTGCCCCTGGAGATGAATGCAGTCTTTCTTCTAGAGTCAGAGCTGAAAGGAGATTCCAGCACCCTCCTCTTTCACAAAGACTGTGTCAGAAACCCACATTCCTAGGCAGGAGACCAAAAGGCGCCTGTGTGTCGGGGGTTCTCTGGGCCAAAAGGTTCTCTGAGCCTTCCCATTATGGGTGGGGCTCAAGAAGACGACAGCTCCAGCAGGGCAGGATAGAGTTTAAATTTAGGAAGATACCTATGATCAGCTGGCCATGAACATGCATTCTACTCTACAGCTGGTACTTTGCTTGTCCCATCATTCCCCAGGCCCTGGGCAACAGAGCAAAGCCATGAACTGTTCAATACATGGTCCTGGGACAACTAGGTATCCATCTGGGAAAAGCACACACCAGACACACACTCACACACACACAAACTCACTGTGGGTCAAAGACTTAAAAGTAAAAGTAAAATATTAAACCTTCTAGAAAACATAAAATAATGGCTTTCTGTTTATTTGTTTTTGAGACAGTGTTTCCTGTATCCCAGGCCGACCTCAAATTTTCTGTGTATTTGAGAATGACCTTCAACTCCTAATCCTCTTGGGTGCTTGGATTATAGGTGTTACCATTGAGCTCTGGAAAGACTGTTCTTTAAGACACTTTCATAGTTTGGGTTTCTATTGCTGTGAAGAGACACCACGACCACAGCTATTCCTATAAAGGAAAACATTTCATTGGTGCTGGCTTACATTCAGAGGTTTAGCCCATCATCATCATGGCAGGAAATATGGTAGAACAGGCAGACAGGGTGCTGGAGAGGTAGCAGAGTGTTCTACATCTCAGCAGGCAGCATAAAGAGAAACACTGGGCCAGGCTTGAGCATTTGAAACCTCAAAACACACCCCCAGTGACACACTTCCTCCAACAAGTCCACACCTCTTAATAGTGCCGCTCCCCATGAGCCTATGGGGGGCGGGATTTTCATTTAAACTATCACATTCTCCTCCATGGCCCCCATAGGCTTGTAGCCATATAATAATAATAATAATAATAATAATAATAATAACAATAATACTGCCTTCAGTCCAACTTTAAAAGTCCCCATAGTCTACAACAGTCTCAACCCTGTTTAAAAGTCCAAAGTTTGAAGTCTCTTCTGAGACTCATGGCAATTTCTTAACTGCCACCCTGTGTAAAATCAGAATGAAAAAGCAGATCACATACTTTCAGCATACAATGGCACAGGATATACATTACCATTCTAAAAGGGAGGAAAAGGAGTGTAACAAGGAAATGCTGGACCAAAGCAAGACCAAAAACCAGCTGGGCAAACTCCAAACTCTGCATCTCCATGTCTGATGTCAAAGCACTCTTCAGATCTCCAACTTTGTTTTGTTGACTCCAACACACTTCTTTCTCTTGGGCTGGTTCCACTCCTTGTTAGCAGCTCTCTTCAGCAGGTATCCCACAGCTCTGGCATCCCCAAAATCTTGGGGTTTCCAAGACAATCCAGGCTTCACCTTCACAGCTTCACACACTGACACGTACCTGGCCCCAGTGGCTTTTCTTAACCATGAAGGGAGATTCCACAATCCCTTTCTTCTATCCGTGACTCTAAAGCTAGAACCTTGGGGGTAAAGCTGCCAAGTTCTGTGGCTTGCTGGGGCTGGAACATGGCTCACTTGATCAATTACATTTTCACCAGACTTCTGTTTTCAACAGTTTCCTTCACTGCCTAAGTTTAGCTGTCCTGAAACTCCCTCTGTAGATCAGGCTGGCCTTGAACTCAGAGATCTGCCTGCCTTTGCCTCTGTTAAAGGCATACACTACCACATCCAGCCCTAAGCTTTTCTTTAATTCCTTTTCAGAAGTTGGAAATTTAGGTGAGTGGGGGGTCTTGCTCTGATGTCATGACTCCCTTTATTCCATTTACTATCAGGCTTTTCTTTAATCTGTTTATCTCCCTGAACACAGAACTTAGCTTCATTACACTTCTTGGTATCCCTTTTCTTCTCAAACTATACATTTTATATTTTTCCTTTCTCAGCTTGCTCCTTTTTGTTAGAGATCTGTATAAGATTGGCCACTAATGACAATATGACACAGTCAATACTAGGCTGTTTTTGAAATCTCCTTTGCCAATGCTGTTAGCCTTGGGCAGATTTTTTGATAAGGGCAGAAAACAGTCATCTTCTTCATCAAAATATCACAAGAACAAATCTCTAGGTCGTCTCCTTTGAAACCTCTTGAGCTATGCTATCATAATCTACATTACTCCAGCACCACTGTCTTCCCTGCTTCTACTAATATGGCCTATTAAGCCCCACTTAAGTGCTTTCCTAATCCAAAGTCCCAAAGCCCACGTTCCACCATGAAACATGGTCAGGTCTGTCACAGTAATTCTCCATTCCTGGTACCAGCTTTGGTCTTAGTCAATGTTTCTATTGCTGCAAGAAGACACCATGACCACTTCAACTTTTAAGAACAAGTTCAACCCTTACTAAAGGAAAATATTTCATTGGGGCTCCTTACATTCAGAGGCTTAGGCAGGAAGCAGAAAGAGAGAGACACTGGGCCTGACTTGAGCATTTGAAACCTCAACACTCACCCCCAGTGACACATGTTCTCCAAAAAGGCCACACTTACTAATATTGCCACTCCCTTTGAGCCTATGGGGGCATTTTCATTCAAACCATCATAGACACCAAAACAAACTATATGTAAAATGTTGACATGCTATGTTCCAGCTATCTAAGATTACCAAAAGTTAAAAGACAAAAAAAACTGGGAAAATATGTCTGTATTTTACAGACTGACAAGAGGTGGGTATCTAAAGCCTATGGGGATAAAAAGAACTTTTAAACATAAATATGAGGGGGACTGGAGAAATATTGGTCACTAAAGTGATTTCATACAAGCATGAAGGCCTGAGTTCAGTTCCCAGAACTCATGTAAAAATGCCAGCCAAAGGGAGTGCTGGGGAGGCAGAGACTGTAGGGTCCCTTAGGCCAGTCTACCTAGTCAATAAGCTCCAGGACAAAGATAGACCTTGTCTCAAAGAAAGTGAACAGTGCTCCTGAATATGACCCTTCTGGCAGTTCTTCACACACACACACACACACACACACACACACACACACACACACACACACGCACGCATGTGAGGGTAGAGAGTTGAACATTTGCCTAGCATGCATGAGGCCCAGTACTGAAAAACAAAAACAAAATAAAACAAAATCCATTAAGGAAAAACAGGTTAAAAAACTTTTGAACAGAAGCTGAACAGAGTGACTCACAGCACGAGAGAGAGAGAGAGAGAGAGAGAGAGAGAGAGAGAGAGAGAGAGAGAGAGAGAGGAGAGAGGGAGAGGGGGAGAGAAAGAGAGAGAGACTCCAGAAAATTCAAGGCCAGCTTGAGCTACATATTGAGACCCTGTATCAACAACAAAGAAACAACAGCAAGAATGAACAGGAAACTCACAGGCGAGGAAAGAAATACCCAACAAAACTACAAAAAAACGCCTACTTGCTGGCCAGAGAAACACTGGTTATCATTGCATGAAACAGCAATCCCTCCTGCATGAGCAGCAAAAAGAAAAAAAAAAGAAAGAAAGAAAGAAAGAAAGAAAGAAGAAAAAGAAAACAACACAAACAAACAAAAAACAAAACCATAAAAGTCTGACAGTGCCACATGGGACCCCGAAGGAACAACTTTCCCAACTGCGGCCATGGTAAATGAGAGTCTCAGGAAGAAAGCCTGGCTGCCTGCTCAGAGCAAGGCAGGGCAGCTTAGCCTGCTTCCTTTTCACTCTCAGGCCTTTGCAGGCACACTATTCCAGATCATCTTTTTTTAAGGTTCAGCTCTGAACATGCTTTTCTGCCTTTTAGAAAACGTCTATCAATGTGTAGATGTCTGTGCCTCTGTGTGTGTACCACATGTGTGCAGGTGCCCATGGAGGCCACAAGAGGGCATTAGATGTCCTAAAACTGTAGTTACAGGCAGTTACCAGCTGCCTGGTGTAAGTGCTGGGAACAGAACCTAAGTTCTCTGCAAAAGCAACAGATACTCCTCACTACTAAGCTTCTCTGAAAGCTCCTTTGTTAGTATTCAGGCGTCTGTACTGGCCTGTCCTTGGGAGTTCTGACAGGATACGCCCTCAGCTGCAGCCACTAAGAGCACCACCTGTGCACATTCACTATGTTTCCTTTTAAAAGGGCCCTGCCCACCTCCCATCTTTCTTTCTCTACCTCTATCTGTGTGTCCCCCCTTTTTCTCTCTCCCCCCCCTTTCCTCTCTCCTGCTGCTCCAGTCCCCTGAGACCAGTCTCCCCCTCCCCTTTTTTAAAAAAACCCTCTGGCTACTGCTTTTCTTAAATTACAACACCCTTCCTGTTGTTAGATGCATCCATGGACTCCTGTTTCCCAAAGAGTGACTCTTTAGCTGCTATCTTAGCCTTGCGTGTTATAAGCCCAACACACTCTGTGTTCTTACTTCATTTCCTGTAAAATTAACAGTCTAGGCTGAAATATCTCTTTTAAGTTCACATAGAACACTAAATGGGAAGAATGGCTGAGGGATAACAGAATAGGATCTCTTTACGTTACAGAAGAGAATATGGAGGCTGGGGGGTGAGGGGAGTTTTTCTACTAAAGACCACACCATGAGAGAGAAAAAGAGTGCCAGCCTCCAGACCCCACCTCAAGGATCCCGCCCCCTCCCCCCACACATGTACATTTCTTCCTGGCTGAAATATCATAAGTCTAACTACAAGGATGTGGAGAGTCCAACCCACCCGGCTCCCTTCACATCACCCTAATTGACACAGCCCAGGAGTGACAGATACCATTTGTCATGAAACAAAAATACCCCAGGATGCTGGAGCCCAGGAGTACTTTCTGTGCTGGCAGCCTGCTGGTCCCAACACTCCATAGAGAGCCCTTGTGTTCACTGGGTCTGCAGGGAGCACGAGTTGTTTCTGTAATTGGGTTAGTCCTGTGGGGTTGCCCCATGTGTCAAAAGAAATCAGACAGAAGGGCACCCTACATGGACCACAGCTCAGGTGCAGGCTGAAGCCAGAAAGGAAGAAACAGTCATTAATGGCCCAGAATGCCTGCCTGTGCCCCTAACTGCTGCTAGCACTAACCTCCAGCCACAGCTGAGTCCCCTGTGAGCTGCAGGTTGGAAGTGGGAGTCTGGATGCAGTGCAGGGAAGGTCCCAGAAGCCCGCGGGGTCTATACTCACCTTGTTCAGGTCTCAGTGCCTAATAGAGGAATGATCCTAAGTTACATAAAAAAAAAACACCTCCCCCCCCCCCCCAAAAAAAGGTAGCAGGTCACAAGGGAGACAAGAGAATAACGGAGAAAGCTTTCTCCTGCTCTGTGAACAGAAGCCCTTCAGTTTCTTTTGGCACTGTACCCCTCTAGGCAGAAAGCAGGCTCTCCCAAGCCTGGCAGTTTCTAAACTAATGGGCAAGCTGGGAGCATTGTTCCCACAGGTGCCCATTAGAGCGGAGCTGCTCGGCTGAGGCCATTAGCTATTATCTTAGCTATTGTCGACCTCGGCAAGTGGAACACTCCCCTATAAACATTGCACGTTAAAAGGCAAATCCGCAGAGCCCGATCTAGTATCAGAGGCAGGTGGGAAGGCGTGCTAACATGCCCTGTGTCCCACGTGTCCCCACACTGCCATCTGTGGCCCATACTCCAAGGGCTACCGGCTCCCCTTCTCCCGGCCCAACCCCCAGGACACAGAGGCCCAGGTTGAGTAGCCTCATTCAGTGTCACTCTCTCCTTACACCTTGACTGGCTAAGCCATCTTGATGGTCCCACTCACTGCAGACATGGCCATGCCCAGCTCTCCACACTCTCCTAGCACCTGTTGTGGCACCACAGTGCCCTCGGGAATTTGAGGAAGGATGGGGGGGCGGTGTTAGATCACGCTCTGAAAGTTTCCATAACTGTTCTCTGAGCGAGCAAAGCTTCCTGAGAACTCAGAATTCCTAATGCTCCCACCCTATGGGAGGCAAGTCACCAGACCAGCTTCACCAGCGCTGAGCCTGCTTCCTTCACACTTTCTACCTCCTGGTAAACAACTGGCATCCCCCTGCCCCAAACCTCTGCACCAATCTATGGTACAAAGGCCACTACAAGTGCCATCTTTTGGGGTTCAGGATGAAGAATTTGTGAGAAGAAATTGACATACCAGTCACAGATTGGCTTGGCTTAGTTCAGGGAGATGGTCTGCATGGCCTCAAGCTGAGTCTCAGATGCCCTCTTTCTGTTTTATATAGTTTCCAGAAAAAGAACTCAATCTGTCTTCTATCTGGCTCATGTCAGAGTAGGAAAAGAGGATGTGTACCCCAGCAGGGCCTTCAGGACCCCCCCTCAGGGTGAACATATGGACAGGGGTGGGTTGTGGCATTGGAGGAGGGCAGGGTGCAAGGGGTTGGGAAAGAGGGATGTTGGGAGAGGAGTGAGAGGTATCGGGACTGATCTGTAACTCAAGGGTGAGGATGTTGGTGCAGGTGTGGGTGGTCCTTTGGGGGGCTGGTGATGGATGTGAGCTGCAGATGGTGAGGGAAGGGGAGGAGGTGGGTGATGGAGTGGAAATCATTGGGGAATGAGAAATTTGGGTAAGATGGGGAGTTTGGGCGTCATTAGCAGGTTGGTGGGTAGGGTAAGGGGAAGCTTGTCTTCAGGATAAAAACCAGAGATCAAAGAAGGGGCAGGTGGAGCATCCGCAAGTCTTGGAGAGTGGGGTCTGTAGGAAAATCTGTCAGCAGACTTTTCTTTCCCACCAGCCAGTTCCCAAATAACCATTCAGAGACTTATTAATTATAAATAATCACTCAATAGCTTAGGCTTGTCTCCAGCTTGCTCTTACAACTTAAATTCATCAATTTCTATTGATCTATGTGCTGTCCAAGGCTCACTTACCTCATCTATGAACTTCCATGTTACTTCTTCCATGTCTGGCTCGTGACTCCTCAGGCTCCTCCCTTTTTTACACCAGCATTCTCTGTCCTGAAAATCCTGCCCAGCTGTCAGTCAATCAGCTTTTTATTAACAACGAGGGCAACACATTTTTCACAGTGTACAGAAGCAAACATCTGATAGGCTGTACAACTTTGACAAAAGCAAGGGTTGGCACAGGAGGTAAAAGAAGGCTTGGATGTGGGATACTTCAAACATTTGCCATTCTGCCTGATGGAACTGTACAAGCCAGTGAAATTTTGGAAGTTGAAGTGCCAAATTCAGGCCTTATGTTATTATTGTCCAATGTGTATTGGGTCCAGACCTTGGTCAACAGGTGTACCAAAGTTGGAGATTTCCTGTCAGTTAGACCTAATATCTTTTGAGTTGTTTTAAGGCAATCCAAGGGTGTATCTTTAGGACTGGAGACCTTGGATCTCATTTTGAGCAAAATAAATCATCACATTACCAGGAGGAAACTGAAAAGAGAGAAACCATGGACTGGAGAGGGCACCTCCAATTCCAGCTACATAGAAGATTGAGCCCAAACAAAAAGCTGAAGCATCTCAGGGTTCAAAAAGGTATCAGTTTAGAGTACCTTCAGACTGAACCCCAGTCTTACCTTGAAGGGTGGATGTTGATTGTACAGGTATGGTGAATAGCAAAAGATCTCTGTCCCAAAGATTCCAGCAGGGAGAGGAGAGGAGGTAAGGGAGGAGGAGTTTTGTGAGGCTGTGAACTGAGTTTACCCAAACTTTCAATAAAATCCCAGAACAGAACTTTCCATGTTCATGAAGGCGGAGGCTGCAAAAACCTGTGGTACAGAGGATGTGGACATTTTAAAATCACAACGGGCAGCTATTTAGCTTGCACAGTTGGAGGAGGATTCGGCTCTTGATGGGACCCCAGTGTGAAGGAAAGACAAAGAGGGGGAGGGAGAGGGAAAAGGAGGGGGGGAGGGAGGGAGGGGAGGGAGGGAGGGAGAGGAGGGAGGGAGGGAGGGAGGGAGGGAGTTGCCCAAGGGGAAGGGCTGGGGCTTAAGACCCCCCCAAATACCTCCCAGGTTTCCATATCAAATGTTAGACCAGGATTGATCAAAGCAAGGGGAAATGAAAAAGGAGCCTGATCTCAGGGTGGATAGTCCTTTGTTAGAACAATGAAGGGTGGTAGTCTCTCCTGGAAATGGAGACTGTGAAGATACAGTGAGTTTGAGAGGTGTGTGGGGCAGAAAAGGGAATTTGAGGGGATGGACCATTCCATCTGTAGATCTGTTTCCTGTGGTTTCAGGAAGTAAATGCCGATGTTCAGAGGTTCATACTGATGTGTTGACTCCCTTGGTAGTTTATCAGCTCTCCCGAGGCTCTGGGCTTTAGGTCATTAATCCTTCAGTTTTAAAATTCTATTCTTTAATTTGGGAAAATCATTTAGTTTTCTGAAAAAGAAGCTATATAATTGAACAGACAGTGTGGTTCTTTGTTTTTTTTTTAAACTCTCAAACTACATACTTAAAAAAAAAAAAAAAAGAAGAAGTTTTACTTTCAGACAGGGTTTCAGGTAGCCCAGGCTGGTCTCAACTCACAATCACAACTCCTCTTTGCACTCATCTGGAAAGACCCCAATACCCTCTCTGCTCAACAGTGAATCTGAACAGTCCTAACCATGGATTCCAGGAAAGTCTCTATCACTTTGGGCAGGTCCTACAGTGGGGTCTCTCTAGCGTGGATCTCCGTCCCACCATCTCTTAATGTATGTAGATGACCTCTTATGCAGTCCTTCCAAGAGTATCTGACACTGTTACTCTCCTCAACACCTTAGCCACCTGGAGTTACCCAAATGTGCTAGTTTACTGTAAGCCACCTCAGCTCTCCCTTTCATATCAGACCCAATCGACACCCCCCAACCAAATAAAGACCCTTTTAAACTATCCCACACCAACCATCAAGAGAGAGCACCTGTCCCTGCTAGGCCTTGTCAACGTCCCTCACCCTCACATATGGATACCCAACTTCTCCCTCATTACCCAACCCCTATATGAGGCTACTGAAGGTTCTTTGGGTGGAGGTCTTTTCCTCATCTCTCCTCACTAATCTTCCCTATTCATCAAACAGACCCTGCTTCAAGGTCTATTTATCTATCAGTACCTAACCCTTCCAAAGCCTTCTCTCTCTCTCTCTCTCTCTCTCTCTCTCTCTCTCTCTCTCTCTCCTTTCCTTTTATTGAAAATAGATTATTTTCTAATACAATATATCTGGTTACAGTTTCCCCTCCCTCTACTCCTCCCAGTTCCTCTCCGATTCCCTGCCCTTCAGATCCATGCCATTTCTGTCTCTCCTTAGAAAAGGAAGAGGTTTCTAAGAGATAACAACCAAACATGATAAAACAAAACGATCACATCAAGGATGGACAGGGCAACCCAACAGAAGGAAAAGAGCTCCTAGAGAAGTCACAAGAATCAGAGACCCACCTGTGCACACTCTTGGGAGTCCATAAAAACACTAAAGTGAAAGCTATAATATATACACAGAGGACCTGGTGCAGACCCTTGTAGGCCCTGTGCTTCCTGTTCCAGTCTCTGTGAGTTCATATGAGCTTTGTTTAGTTGATTTGGGGGATCTTGTTCTCCTGGTATCCACTATCCCCACTTTCTGACTCTTCCTCAGGGTTCCCTGAGCTCAGGGAAAGACTCTGTCTCCATGTAATGTCTGGCTGTGGTCTCTGCATCTATTCCCATCTGCTGCTGGAGGAAGCCTCTCTGATCTAATGACTGGATAAGGCACTGATCAATGAGTATAGCATAGTATCATTAGGAGTCGTTTTATTGATACTTTTATTTAGACCAGTAGTACTAAACCTTTCTTTTCCGTTCCTGTATGTTAATTAGGACCAAGCCCTAGCTCTCCTCTGCCAACTAGTAGGGGATATCTACAATCCCTTGGCATAACTTTCTAAACAACAGCATTTTATCATGTGGGGATGGCCTCCTTGCCTATAGGTTCTGGCTGCTACCACCATAATTAATACAGAAGTTAACAAAATCTCTTTACACATCTATTAACTGTCTACTTATCCCAACCACAGTCACCAGGCCTCCTTCACCCTACTGCTTTCCTGAGTCCAAATACCTGTGTATATCTTCTTTTGCAGTGTGGGAGGGAGCATGCTTGGAAACAGGAATTCTCTGTGTAGCCCTGGCTGTCCTGAAACTCGTTCCGTAGACCAGGCTGGCCTTGAATTCAGAGATCCATCTGACTCTGCCTCCTAAATGCTGGGATTAAAGACATGTACCACCACCACCACCCATCTACAAGTATTTTTTTTTTACCCTAACCTACCTTTTGAGCCCTGCCCCACCCTCAACCCTGCACACATATTTCAGATACTCCGTGCATAGATACCCCAAACCCCAAACAAATTTATAGATGGAAGCCCCTAAAATCACCTATTTATGCCATTTTCCAAGGTCACCCCAATTCTTCCACAACATACATCCTTATCAATGCCAAACCTCTGACCCCAGGTACCACTTCCCAACAGGCTGAACTCATGGCCCTTACCTTGAGTAAGGATCTTTCTGTTAACATATACACAGATTCAAAATACACTTGTAACATCATCCATTTGAATATTTTGGCTTGGAGGGAGAGATTTCCTCACCTAAAGGGAACCCCAATCACCAATGACTCCCCGACCAGGACTTTTACACCCCACCCCCTTTCCCTCCAACCAATATGTCAATGAAACTTTTCTACCCTTAATAGCTCTCACTCCAATCGCATTTATGTAGCCTGGGTGAAACCACAGATCAGTTACTAAGCATGGCTTCCAATACTGTTCTAAATACCACTAAAACCAATCCACTGCAACTCATGCCCCACAACCTCCTTTGACAACATCCATCTCATACTCACAACACCTCTGGCCCCAACTTCTCTCCTTTATGTGGTATCCCTTTTCAGGGGTGCAGCCTGGGAATAAGACATGGATGCCTGGGACCTGGCCATAGACTCACACAAAATCTGTGTTTGGACACTTCATATACCAAAGTGTAGGTAGAAGGGTTGGCCCGTGTTGGGTAGCTGTTATCTTCATTTCTATGAAAGGGGGCCTCAAGCGTGTTAATCTTGAGGCATTCCCAACATAAACTCATGGATAAAGGGTTCAGAACCAGGGAGGGACTGGGGAGGACATAGGTATGATTATCCCATCTTAGAAAACCTTGCCATTGGTCAGGGTTCCCATGCTTGAGAGGTGAATCTTAAATTTCACCATTGTGGCCCATGAGTCCTGGAGGGCTACAGTTAAAGCAATTGAGACACAACAGGAGAGCATTGTCTCCTTAGTTTTGCTAGTCCTCCAAAGCCAAAGGCCTCACAGCAGCTGAAGGAGACAAAGGGAAACCTGCTGTCTGTACATCATATCAGGGATAGTAGAAGAAAACCCGGTTAAGAAATAAAACTCTGGGATTCCTGACAGTTGGCTACCCTTCTCATTCTCCTCCCTAAGCCACACCCCTTCCTCTGCTGATACCCTTCTGAGTTCATCCTCCTCATCCTTCTGGGCCTTTGCACTGGCCTGTGTTCTTAATGGTCTTGTTTGCTTTTTACATAACCACCTAAACTCCATAATCTGGGCAACCACTCAAGACCAAATAAAAACTACATTCCTACTCCAAAAGCTTAGCCTTGCCTGTGCCCCTCTAAGCCCTGAGAACATCTCCTAAACTCTCTCACTGCTCCCTAACACACACACACACACACACACACACACACACACTTGAATACATACATACATATACACACATGCATATGCACATGTACATATATATATATATATATATACACACACACATATATAATACATACACACACTGAGCAAAAAGTAACGAAAGAAAGAAAACACCACCATTCTCATCTGATCTGTCCATTGGGTTTGGAATGAAGGGTTAATTACCTAAAGCAAAGATCCTAGGATGAGTCAATAAACTCTTGACAAGGAAGTCAGCATAGTGATTGTGTTAGTCAGGGTTCTCTAGTGTAGCAGAACATATAAACTGAATCTACATGTATAGAGAGGGAACTTATTAGAATGACTTACAAGCTGTAGTCCAGCTAGTCCAACAATGGCTGTCTATGAACAGAAGGTTCACGAACCCAGTAGCTGCTCAGTTCATGAGGCTGGATGTCTTAGCTGGTCTTCAGCATATGCTGGAGTTCTGAAGAAGTTGGCTCTGATGCCAGTGAAGGAATGGACTTGCCAACGAGGCAAGAGCAAGCAGGCAAAGAACAAAAGCTTCCTTCTTCCACATCCTTAGACAGGCTTCTAGCAGAAGGCATGGCCCAAATTAGCGGTGGGTTTTCCCAGCTCAAAAGATCTGGATTAAAGTTGTGTCTTCCCACCTCAAAGGATTAGAAGTAGATCTTCCCACTTCACATCAAGCAGAAATTCCTCACAGGTGTGCCCTCCATTTTTGGATTTTAGTTAATTCCAGATGTAGTCAAACTGTCAACCAAGAATAGTCATCACATGAACATCAGTAAGCAGTTACTGACCTGAGACTGCAGGAAATAAATCTACAGATGAAACTTTCTGCCCTCAAAACTTCCTTTTCTGTCCTACAAACCTCTCAAACACACTGTGTCTTTGCATAGAGTCTCCATTTCTTGGAGAGACCATTGCCCTTTGTTCTTCTAATAAAAGACGATCTGCTCTGAGGTCAGTTTTCCCTTTCTTTCATTTTTACATCACCTCAGTCAATCCTGACCTAAGAAAAATAATCTTAAAAAAAAAAAAAAGACTGGATTCCTAGGGTCAGAGGAAGAAAACACACAGATAGACGCTGGTAGCACAAACCTGTAATGCTGGCATTTGGGAGTGACGGGCAGGAGGATAGCTAGAATTCAAGGCCAGCCTGTACCCCACAGCAAGTTCCAGGCCCATCTAGAACCTAACCCAGTCTCAAAAAAAAAAAAAAAAAAAAAAGCAGAAAAACTGAAACAGTTCCCTTCTCAGCCAGCACCACAGCCCCAGCAAGCCCTCTGTCTTCACCCAAGTGTTTTATATGCAAAGCAATAGAATAGCTCCCCTTTTCTTCCCAGTTCCAGAGTGGTGGCTAGTGCACATGCCTGTCTGCAGTTAGCTGTCTTGGAGGTGGGTCCACACTCGTATACACAGGTGGCCCAATGGCAAATACAACTGAACTTTAGGTGACCTATATTGAACTCCATGTAAAGAAAGCACTTGCCAGAATGGGTGAGGCCCTGACTTTAATGCCCAGTACCTCAAAACAAACAAAACAAGAACCTCCAGAGTGGGTGCCAAGCATTGGGACTTTTTTTTTTTTAACTCATTAAGAGAATCCAAGGTTGTAAACTAACTACTATTATAAAACTAGCTTTTAAACCAGGCACAGCAGCAATTAGGAACTGAGGCAGGAGCCTCCCAAGCTTGAGGACTGCCCAAAGGAACCTTTCAGAAAACAAATGAAAGAAAAGAGGAATTCCACCACTGCAGTAAAAAATTAGGAGGAACCATGGCCTGGTTTTCTAGTATAGAAGAGTTTCTCAGGACACGGAACTTCCACACTGTAGGTAGGGAAGTCCCAGGGAAATTTGGGGACCAGCTTACTCCACAGAAAAAAAAATGACAGGCTCTTTACAAAAAATTACCTGTGGGAGGTGGATATGATTGAGATACATTGCATACCAGTATGAATATGTCAAAGAATCCAAAAACCAACTAAAAAAAAGATTAAGGGAGTTGCCATTAATTACTGCATTAATATAAAGGCTATAGAAAGAGGGAGGCTGAGGTATAGCAGAAGCATTTCTGCTTAGCATGCAGGAGGCCTGGGGTTCAATTCCAGGCAATTAAAAAAAAAACAAAACAAAATAAAACCTGTTACAAGTGGTTGGGGTCTATGCAGGATATTTCCAGATTCATGGCCTCCTAGCCAAAGAACTGAAATAAGGGCTCATTTGGATTTCCTAAAAACACAGAACAACTCTATTCAGAGATAAGTAATAGTGCATGTTACAGAGTGTGGTACTGCCAAGATGGAGGGCACCCAAGGGCTTCAGGTCACACATAGCCTGGATCTCTTTTCATGGGGTCTAAAGAAAGGACAGACTGGTTACTGATCGATTAGGTCATGTATTCACTTCTCCTACCATGCTTGTCCCTCCCCACAATGCATCTGGATTCACCTATATGCATGCCCAACTATGCTTAGGCATAAGATGGTAAATACAAGAACCTCCCTAAAAGGTTATGAGAAGACAGCTTTGCTTACTGGGCACACATCTAAACCAGTTCATGCTGGATTGTACCTGACTATGTTGAAAATACAATGAATAGAAACTGTCTTGATTTGATTGTTCCTTGGAGAGGAGAAACTATAGTAATTTCCAAGATTGGTGTGCATGTAATCTGACCAGTCAGGCAGCTGAGGGAGTTCAGAGGTGGCTAGGTGCATTGGGGTATACGGGGTATGTGTACATGGCACATGCCGGTGAAGGCACTGAGCTAACAAGTACACTGTTACAAGATAGAGATCACAAACCTAAACCATCTCCTATGCTCGCCTGCCTCAACTTCTCCAAGAGACTTTCCCCTAATTCGTTAGGGAAGCTGAGGATGGATGCAGAGATAGGCAAGGCAAAGTCCACCCCTAGTCTATCCTTAATGCTGTTATAGATCCTGGGTCCCCAGAAAAGCACATCCATAAAATTGTTTAGGCTGTTGGTTCTGGGTTGAACAGAAGTCTCCCCCAGCCATGGTCACATGAGTGTTCTTGGTTGTTTCTGGTGGCATTGGTTTTTAGGGGAAGGAGACATCTGTAAATTAGCCAGTTGGATTTTGGAAGAAACAAACTGTTTATTGAGAAGGAGAGGGCCAAGGGTAAGCAAGATAATCAGAGAAGGGAGGGACACAGTAAGGGAAGGGGGCTGGGAGTACCCAGCCATGCCAGCCTGGGGTTAGGACTGTCTCCTAGATTCCCATATGCATCTGCTCCTTACAGCATGTTGTTGATATTTTGCTGTATCTTTTTGACTTATTCACATAAAAGTTCTGTTCTTCACAGAGGTACAAGCAAGTTCCCTCTTGACCCGCAGTGAATAGGTCTGAGGCTCTCTTGGACCATCCCTGTCAGGGATCTTAGTTAATCTTGAACTTGGGCTACACTCTGAAGTTTCTTTCGAAGTACTAGCAGATTAACTGTTGTTAGACATATAATGAGTCCCAGGCTCCTAGACCTTTTACCTCAAGCAAGTTTGTTGGCGATTGCATGGATGCTTTACATGGTGGGAGGTGCTTTCACGGACCATGGGATTGTCTGCTGTTACATCACCCAGGGAGCAAGTGTCTCTCTAACAATGGAGAAACATCAAGAAGGCCTGTTGTCCATGAATCCAATAGAGACCTTTTGAATCCAGCAGCTTGGCTTGAAGGTATGAAGTGCAGTGTGGTCATCTGAGGGTCTGTATGTGGTCAGTACTTTTGAGGCTAGTTAGCGACTGAGGTACATTACTCCATGCTTGGCCCTATACAGTCATTCCCTGGGCTGCCAAATTGGTACCATCCAATGGGGAGATTCTTGGTTCTTTGGGCTGGATTTGATTGGCTAGCCTTTGAAGGTATAAAGTACCTTTTTAAAGACCCTAGGGAGCCAAGAGCACTTGTTATTATACTTAATGAGAGAAAAAACACTTATCTTTAGTTAATATTGGTAAGAAGGGAGTTTGAATTGATTCAGAGGTGAGGTTCCCTCAAAAAAATCTGATTTAAGCTGCCTATAAGATAGGTCAGGAGAGAGATGGAGAGTGGGCAGGAGGAGTAACAGGAACAGAGAACAAAGAAAGAAGAAAGCTCGTGGGAGGATATGGTATAGTTCTTGCTGGATGATGAACCAGCTCGGAGCAAGGAAGGTGGACCTGTCAGGCAGGTTTCCACCTGGTGGGGACCTGAGTCCTTGTCACTGTGTAGGCAAAAAGGCAATTTAACAGTTCAGTCTCTGCTTAGATGTGTGAACAAAGGCCAGATGGGAGGGAAGATGTTGCCACTTAGAGTTAATTCAGGAGAGTATGTCTGAGTTTTCCGAGGGCCTCCTCCTAGGCTGACTGCCAGTGACAGCTTCTGTTAGGGTGCAGTCCTGCATCAGTGCTGGCTGTGGATCAGTGAATCAAACATTAAGTACCAGGTTCCCCAGGCAGCTGTTTCCACAGAGGACTGAGCAGGAAGCCTAGGAAGGTGACCGCAGGCAGGGGCCTGGTTGGAGCCATCATAAGCAGGTGTCCCCTTCCCTCAGGTCATCTTTAGTTAGGTCACATGAATGTCCCTTTGCCTGCATGTTCTGGAGTCAGTGGAACAGTGGGATTTATTAAAGAAACTATCTTTCTGGAAAGATGAATCCAGCTGTACACCTCCAGTGGCCTTTATCTCCATTAGAGTGGCCCAGATGACAGTGTAGGGTACCTTCCATTTTGGAGTAAATTGCTCTGACAGATAGCTTTTCTGTGAAGTTATTAGGACTGGTTCCCCAGGTTTGATCTTGAGATTAATATGCTCCAGGGCAGAAAAAGACAGATTCCTTAATTGTCCTCTGAAATGACCCAAATTAGTAAAATATTTTAATATCTGTCCTGTCTCAAGGTAGGTTGTCAAGTCTTCTTATAAAACAGTCTCCCACAAAGCCTTTCAAAGGGGCATCAGTTTAATTTTTATTCTTGGGGTATTTCATCTCTCTATAGGGGTGATGAAGGGGATGGTTGGCCATTTCTCTGAAATATCTTGGCAAAGTTTGGCTGAGACATGCTTCAAGGTTTGATTGGCTCTTTCTACTTTTCCAGAGGACTGAGACCTCAGGCATAATGTAAATGATATCTAATATCTAATACCTTAGCCAGTCCTTGGGTTATTTGTGAAGCAAATGAGTCCATTTTCACTTTGTAGTAACTGAGGCAACTCTAGAGGAATAATTTCTTTAAAATAAATCCGTGTTACTTCTGTAGCTTTCTCAGTTCTCTTGGGAAAGCCTCTAACCACCCTTCAAGGTGTCTATTAGTACCACCAGGAGCTTCCATCCTGTGCAGGCTGGCATGTGAGTGAAATCTGACTGTCAGTCCTCTCCTGGGTAAGTGCCTTGCCCCTGAGTAGAATTAAATAATAGAGGTTTGGGTCCTGGGTTGTTGAGCATACACATAGCACAGGCCTGGCACAGTATTTACAATGTGCTTGTCCTTCTCTAAAAAGCCCCTTAAGAGCCACTGTGGCACCAATCTCATGTGAAAACATTTGTAGCCTTCCATTGCCCTTACATTCCATGGTAAGGTCAACTTTTCATCATGTACCCATCAATCAGCTTTGTTCTATTTGTCTATGAGCATTAACTTCATCTATTTTGACCTCCCATTCCAGGAGCAAGTGTGGACTAACAGGGTGGTCTAACCTCAAATGTGTTTGTAATTGAATAATATAAATTCTATAAGAAGATGAATTTGCTTACCCATAATGCCCAGAGTTACCCAGGATTCCTCGGAAGTAATGATGATGTTCTCCAGGGGGGCAATGAGGTCCAGGCCTCAAAAGTCATCTATCCTATCCATTGCCATCAGAGTCTCTTATTTCCCTTGCCTCCTCTTCAAAACCTGGGGCAGTCAATTCTCCAATGTCAGGGGTCTAAGCCAGTTTCTTGGCAGATGTAATAGGGGGCTGTTGGAGATCTGATAGACTTTTACCCAGTATCCAGTGTTCTTGCATTGAAAGCAAGTCATCTCAGGCCTTTTCTGGACTTTGGGGGTTCAATCAGGGACATTTCAAATTTTGGAAGACCTTATCTACTAGCTGGTTTAGACAGAACTGGACTTCCACTTGTAATGTCTGGCTTTTCCTTCTTGTCTCAGAGGCTGGCAAGGTGATGAAATGTTGCTCCATTAAGGCCTTTCCCTTGGGAACTGGAAGACTGACATTAGTATATTTATGGAAAGCTTCCTGAAGTCTGTTATAAAATAGCAGAATGTTCAGCTTTTCCTTGGGTGACCTCTCTGATTTTGTCAAGGTGACGGACTTGGTTATTCTCCTTTCATCCCCCAGCAAACGTCTCCAGAAACTGTTCTCATTTGCACTACTTTCTCAGTAAACCATCCCAGTCATCTGGGCTAAAGGGAATCTTGCTTTCTCAGAACAGTCACTTGGATTCCTGGCTGTGCTGGCTAGTTTTATGTCAATTGACACAAGCTAGAGTCATCAGAGAGGAGGAAGCTTCAACTGAGAAAAAGCCTCCATAAGATCAGGCTGTACACAAGCCTGCATGGCATCTTCTTAATAGTGATGGATGGAGAGGGCCCAGTCCATTGTGGGTGGTCCTGGGTTCTATAAGAAAGCAGGCCGAGCAAGCCATGGGAAGCAAACCAGTAAGCAGCTCCCTCCATGGCCTCTGCAACAGCTCCTGCCTCCAGGTTCTGCCGTTTGAGTTCCTGTCCTGACTTCCTCCAGTGATGACTATGATGTGGAAGTGGACACAGAATAACCCTTTCCTCCCCAGTTGCTTTTGGTCCTTTCATCACAGCAATAGTAACCCCAACCAAGACCCTGACAAACATTTCATCTGCTTTCAATTTTTGCCCAGGAGAGCATGTGTTCCTATTATATAGAAGCAGCAAAGACAAACTGAACACCCTTCATGACAGGTAAAAGCCAAAGTCAGAGTCAGGCATCTGCTAGCAGATGTATCAGGACGCTCGGGATAATTGCTCCATTTTCTTCCTGCACTGCTGGCCGTTTGGTAGTGAAGGGGGCACCTGTACCCAAGTAATCACCCTTGGCCCAACTACCTCCCTGAAAGGGAAGAGTGCTTCTTTTATCCTTTAGCATTGAGTTCCCTGAACAAATGTTGAGGGCTCAACAGGGGAGGATGAGGTTCTGGATCTTGGGGTTCAATAAATCAGTGCCAGGAGGTGCAGCGAGGGGCCAGGGTTGTTTTGGGGCTCAGGAGGAGCACCGGAGATACTGCATAGGGAAGGCACTGTTCTCCCCAAAAGGACCATTGGGGGAGTAAGGGTCCCCATGACGTCTAGACTTTCCTTTTATTTTCTTATTTGCTTTGCAGAGAGAAAGGTCTTGGTATAGAGCCATCCAAGCCTGGACATCTCAGACCACTTTCCCTGTCTTCTGTAAAGATCTAATTGAGGACAGGAAGATAGTTAAGGCTGCTGTGTGTGTGTGTGGGGGGGAGGCTTTGTTTTCTGCATTCCATCTGGTACTGGGGTCATACAGTTGTCTTAGCTTGCTTTCTATTGCTGTGATAAAACACCATGACCATAGCAACTTGGGAAGGAACGGGTTTGTTTGGCTTACACTTCCGTGTCACAGTCTGTCACTGAGAGAGTTAGAACAAAAACTGAAGCAGAGGCCTTGGAGAAACACTGCCTACTGCTCCCCGTGGAGTTTAAGCTATCTTCTTATACCACTCAGGATCACCTGCCCACAGGTGGCACTGCCCAAGTGGGCTGGGACCTCCTGCATCAGTCACTAATCAAGGAAATGCCCCATAAGCTTGTCTCCAGACAATCCAAGGAGGCATTTTCTCAGTTGAGGTTTCTGTTCCTAGGTGACTCCAGCTTGTGTCAAACTGACAAAAAACTAACCAGGACAACAGAATTACAGCATAATATAGTATGCCTTTTCCTGAGGCTCTCCAAGTTAAATTTCTACCAGTGATTTAAGGATACACCTGAAGAAAGAACCTAACAGAACAGAAGGGGCATTTCCCATGACAACCTCCAAAGGAGAGGTCAGAATTATTTTTTTTAAGATGCATTTATTCCATGTCATGATCAGACAATCACATTTAGCAAACAGCCTGGGTAGGAAAAGTCTACATTAAAATTCTTTGTTGGAATGCTTACACCTTCCACAGAACAGAAACTAAAATGACCTGTTGTACAATTAGTCACAAATACGACCCTGGAGGTGTTTTTCCCAGACTCATGAGTATTGTCTAAAACATGTCCTCTTTGTATCAGCCAGGCCATCATAGTGCTTGGTGAGTTCAAACTCTGTTGTGACCTGGAGCTTCCCTGTCACTCCTCTGACTGCTGACTTTGTTTCCTGGCAGTAAATAGAGCCTCCTGCCACTGCCATAGCTTCTACTACCGATGGACCCACCATGGCTCCCTTAGTTCCATGGTTTAGCAGAGCCCTGCCCTCTACCACTGTAAGGGACAGAGCTTCTGCCTCCAAGTGTCCTCCTTCATTGGTCCCAAACTTGAAGACTGATTCTTATAATTGCCAAAAATCACTGTAATTTTCACCACAGCCAAAACTGTTTGCATTATTACCAAATCCATTATGGCCATCCCTACCGCTGCCCTGTCTACTACCATCACCACCACGGATGCCACCAAAACCACCTCCACAATGATCACTCAAGTTCCTGGAACCACTTGGACATCTTTGGCTGGATGAAGCACTGGCCATCTCCCATTTTTCTTTCTACACAGTTGTGGCCATTTGTGGGGTGGTATTTCTAAATGACAATCTTAAGCACAGAATCATGGTCATCAAAGGTGACAAAAGCAAAGTGTCTCTTTTTCCACTGCCTCTATAAGTCATTATTTCAATCACTTCGGTTCTCCCATCCCATTCAAAATAATGTCATAGGTGGGGTTCTTCAGTGTCTTCTTTAATGCCACCAATCAAGATCTTTTTCACAGCTAAATGGTCTCATAGAATCTTCCCTTGGCCCAGCTCTCTCTGTTTCCATGACTCTTCCATCCACTCTGTGTGGCCTTGTAGTCACAGTGGCCTATGTGACAAACCCAAACCCCTGGAGCACTTTGTATTTGGAGCTCTTACAACTACACAGTGGGTGAGTGATCCCTAGTGCTCAAATGGCCCTCCAGACCCCATCCTTTCCATGAGCTCTGCCGCTGTCCTGCTCCTCAGGAACCCTGCTTAGATATGACCCATGAGATGAGAGAGAGAGCCATATCTCATTGGCAGCACCAACAGGCAGAAAGTAGGGGAAGAATTTTTTTAACTACAGAATTCCTGCCCCAATCCCTCCCCATTGCCCAACCCCAACCTCTATCTCCACTCAGGGTGTCCCCTGGAAAGGGAGGACAGGGTGAAGGTTCATTCCTGAAGCATCCTGTAGTGGAATCCCGGACGAATGTTTTGGATGGACACTGCAATGCTACTTTAGTTCCCTTAGCCCTAGAACTGGGGCAATTTTATGTTCTCTTTCTAGCTGTGATACCCCGGGTGCAAGCATGGGCTCTTTCTGGCCATGGTACCCCGGGTGCAAGCATTGGCTTTTGGCTCCTCTCATTGGGGAATGTGGTCTCTGGACAATGTGCCTCTGGTGAAAAGCTGCTCATGTGTTGAGTTACTGACTGACTGAGGGCTGGTGGAGAGGTTGTATCTATAGCTAGGGGTGGTGGCTCGTTATCACTATAATCTTCAACACAGGAGGGTCCTGGTAGGCCATACGACCAATGAAGTAAGTCAGGAAAGTGCCTTCTTCCTCAGAATCTGGGAAAGCAGTGAAGTGGGCACAGCTCATAATTCTGAGACAATCAAGGGTCTGGTGTGAGTGTGGGACTTGGAGCATGGCTCTGTGCTAAAGCACTTGCCTAGCATGTGTGAAGTGAGTCTCAGGTTCAATCTTCAGCAATATAAACCAACAAAATGTGACATTGGTTGACCTGGTGACCAACTGACCCAGATTTCTCCAGGACTTTTCTGGCTTTCACCCTAAAAGTCATCCTCCACAAGCAAAAAACTGTTGACCCATCACTCTGCCTGCCCAGTCTTCTTCTAAGCTCCTCTGCTGTGCTCTGAGGGGCTTTGCTAGTCAGGGTAGGGTCACCATGTAGCCAAAGATGACCTTCAAGCCTATACCTCCCCATCACTGGGATGACAGGTGCGCAGTTTATGTAGTGCTAGGGTTCAAACCCAGGGCTTCCTGCATCCTATGCAAACATTTCACCAATAGAACTACGCCCCCAGCCCCTCCCTACTCAGGGTTCTTCAGAGGAGTAGAACCAGTAGAATTTAAACAGGAATGGATTTGTCAAACTGAGTCAGACTATCAAGAGGTTGAATGGCCCCACAGTGACTGTTGTTAAGTCTCAGATCCTGGGATAAATAGCCAAGGCACCTATTTAACAAAGCAGACCTGGCCACCAGGTTCTCCCAGCATCCCTCAGTCCCTACCTGTTACAGGGTATGGCTGGCACACCCCTCCCTCTACCCTGAACTCACTCTGCCCAGGGGCTGCGCTGCCCCTTCTCCCAGAGGCTCCTCCTTATATGATCCAGACATTTTGGTTACCCACCCTGTTTTGTAGCTTTGGCCTCTTGGCTGCCGCACCTGGTCCCCTCACTTTACCCTCCCCCTCTCCACATGGCCCAGCTCAGTCTGGTCGTGTCCACTCTGGACTCTCCCAGATGTCCCTGCCTCTGGCTATGCTCTCCCACATATCTGCAAAAAACTCTCTCTTCCACCATGCCTAGGAGCACTCATGTCCTTTCCCTATTTATTTATTTATTTATTTATTTATTTATTTATTTATTCATTCTGTTGTTGCTGTTTATTCACCTGTCTCATGTTGGTAGTTGCTCAGTCCAAGAAGCCAGAAACCTCCGGACTTAAGAGATATCTAAGATACATCCCCAGGCTCATATCTGAGAACCCCTTCAAGAGCTTTCGGGTGAAATCCTTGTTCAAATGCTGACAAGCCTGGAGGTCTGCTGTCCGTGGGTGCTGGCAGCAGAGAATTGAGTCTGCGGGGAAAGGCCCGAGCTCAGGAGTTAGATGTCAATTTCTTCCTTTCCTTTCCCTGTGGGCACCTATTCTATTGGATGGTCCTTCCCACTCAGTTCTGGGAACCACAGGCCATCCACAGACACACCCAGAGCTGTGCTGTACCATTTTTAGCATCCCTCAGCCCAGGCATGCTGACAACCAGTGTTACCTGTCACAGACTTGTATCTTGGCTCTGATTTTATTCTTATTTTATGTGTATGGGTGTTTTGTCTGCATGCATTCCTGCACACCACTTGTAAGCCTGGTGCTCAAGGAGGCCAGGAGAGAGTGTCAGATCCCCTGGAACTGGAGTTACATGAGCCACAATGTGGGTGCTAAGAATCAAATCAAATCCAGGTTCTTTGGAAGAGCAGCCAGTGCTCTTTTTGTTTTGTTTTTGTGTTTTTTGATTTTTGGGTTTTTTTTTTTTTTGTTTTTTTTTTTTTTTTTTTTTTTTTTTTTTGAGACAGGGTTTCTCTGTGGCTTTTGGAGGCTGTCCTGGAACAAGCTATTGTAGACCAGGCTGGTCTCGAACTCACAGAGATCTGCCTGCCTCTGCCTCCCAAGTGCTGGGATTAAAGTATGCGCCACCAACGCCCAGCTCCAGCCAGTGCTCTTAGTCACTGAGCCATCTCTACAGCCACAAATCTTGTTCTAATAGCAAGGGGTTGATTGCATATCCACATGTGTACATCAGATCTAGAAGCTGAAAATCACAACCCAGGTAACACTGAGACATGAGGGCCATCCCAGGAAGTAAGGGAGTCTGGGCATTCGCATCTGGGAATCTGAGAAACCAAGACCATTGTCCAAAATCATTGGGTTCTTTAGAATTTCTGTACATTGACATACTTTCAGAATAGCCTCCCAGTAATGAAGTTGCTCTCTGCAGATGAGGGAGTTAACTTCAGGCCAATATGGCTGAAGGCAGGGAGGCTGCCCTGAAGGAACTTTTAGGGGCTAGATGACAGTACCAGGTGCTGGGCCTGTCATTAAATAAGCTGCCAAGTAGGTATGGATCCCTGCAGCAGGTTCTTATGCTCTTGGTACAGGAAGTCCTCATGCACTTACCTAAACAAAGCAAAAACAGCATGCACACCACCTAACCCTGTTAGTCTCAGAACTCTGCAATTAGCAAGACAAGGGTTATTCCTTAAACAAAGCCAGAAGGAGTTTAATATCTGCCTTACAGGTGTACTAAATCCCAAGCCCCTTCTCTTCCAGATCCCCAGCATGTGTGTTCACTTTCCATAATGACCTGAAGAGTGGGGAGGTAATACTTTCGGATCTTAACATTGAGGCCAGTAGCCCCAAAGTACAGCATTGGCAAAGCTAAAGGAAACTGTGTGCTGTTTCTACCACCCACACTAAGGAGCATCCCTGCTTCTCTCCTTTAGAGTAGACTGTAAAAAGGATGCTGCCCTGTCTCCATCCCATCTTGAAACCTGACTCACAGGTTCTGCTCTGTGTCAGAGCAGAAGGCAAGAAGACAGCCACACCTGACAGAACCTCCTTTACAAGACAGCTGTTACTTAGGCTCATGCAAATTCACAAGGAAATTTGTTTTAGTTTGTTGTTTTAAGACATGCTTATATAACCCTGGCTGACCTTGCCTCTGAGAACTGGGATTACAGGTGTGTCACCACACCCAACAAAGAGAATTTCTCTACAAGTTCTCATCTGTGACAAACATTCATTTCTTCCAATAATCATCTCCCCAACACCCTGCCAAAAACAAAACAAAAACAATCTATAAGCCCTTATTCTGCCCTCACCTACCACAAAAGTGGCACACAGCCTGGTGAATAATTCAGGGCTTAGTAGGCAGTTGCACTGCCTGTGACATTCCACAAGCCCAGGCCATAATGCCAATTTGCATGCTAATTTATGCTTTTTCTCCTCTTAACTATTTGTTAGTTTATCCCTGGAGCATTCAGAGTTGGGGAGGGGCAGGTTCTTTCATTCTCTTTTCTTCCCATTCTGGGGCACTGAGCAAGCTCTCAGTGAATGAATGTTGACCTGCACCAGTTGCTGAATACAGGAGCCAAGACTTACCAGGAATATACAGAACATTGGGTGGGGCCTCTGCCTACAGTCAGTGAGAGAGATTGTCCGATCCAGCAGACTTGTCCATCCATGCTTGAAAGGAAGAGTGAGGATTGAGAAAAGAAACAGGCTAGAGACAGAAGATAGAGTCAAGAGGGCATCCGGTGGGCACCCAAAGTTCTTATATACACCAATCAAAAGGGGGGGAGAGCCAAAAGACTTTCTTACCATGATACAAGGAACAAACAAATGTATTTACCTCCTAACACCCAAAACACCAAGTAACCACACCATAACCAAATATCCTGTTGTTTAGGCAAGACATACAGTAGCCACACCCTAGACCCAAAACTGATTAAAGTGCTAAGAATAAGTGACTGAGTGCTCACTCTGAGTAGAAACTCAGTATCCACCCCTAGCCGTGGAGGTAGAGCTAGGGTAGGGAATCACTTTTCTTCCAGGCTGGTAGGTTACCCGAGCTCCAGTGGATGGCCCCACACCCACAGGCATGCTGGCAGCATTGCTTGCCATCTTGGATCATTAGTGATGGGTATACATTGAATTAGAATCAGTTTAGATATGTCAATAGAGATCAGATAACAAAAAATATCCCCCAGGGGACAATATTCAGAAACCTTGTACCTTTTATGGTTTTTGTTTTGTTTTTTTATTTTGCTTTTTTTTTTTTAAGGTTTATTTACCTGGGGGCCGGAGAGATGGCTTAGCAGTTAAGAACACTTGCTGTTAGACTGGGCAGTGGTAACACACTTCTTTAGTCCCAGTGCTCAGGAAGCAGAGGCAGGTGGGTCTCTAAGTTTGAGGCCAGCCTGGTCTCCAGATGAGTTCTAGAACAGTCAGGGCTACACAGAGAAACTGTCTTGAAAACAAACAAACAAAAGGAGGACACCTGAATGCTCTTGCAGCGGACCTGGGTTTGATTTCCAGAACCAACATGGCAGCTCATAACCATCTGTAACTCCAATTTCAAGGGATCCGACACCCTCTTCTGACCTCTGTGGTCACTAAGCACACACGTGGCACACAGATATACAAGCAGGCAAAACACTGCGACACATAAAGTAGAAGTAAATGTGTGTGTGTGCACCACGAGTGTACCTAGTGCCCACTGAGACCAGAAAAAGGGCGTCAGAGATCCCCTGGAGCTGGAGTTACAGATGGCTGTGAGCAGACTCTTGGGTGCTAAGAATCGAACTCAGTTACTCTGGAGAGCAGCCAGTTCTTAACCGGTAGCCATTAGCCATGTCTCCAGCCCCATGCTTACAACTCTATCTGGAAAGGCTAAATTTAAGGGTGTAAGCTCCTAATGAGCAGATCCCCTGTAGAATCTGTGGGCTGAGAGCCTCACAAATGGTTTCGGAATGAAGTCTTAATTACTGATGGGAACTGACAAGGAGAGCAGGTGCGATGCAATCCTGCACTGCCCTGTGCTCTCTGAAGCGAACTCTGACTGCAGTCCCAAAGGAACGCATTCCTCAGCCCACGCTGGGAGAGGAAGAGGTAGCCATCGTCCAGGCTGAACCCAGGAAGGAATCTGTTCTCAAGTTCCGCAGGAGAACAGGGTGGAGGCATTCAGGGAAGTGGGTCAGGGCTGGAGGGGGTGGGGGTAAGGTGGGGAAGGGGTGGGGGATGAGTGGGTGGAGTGGGTGTGGGTGTCTCCTAGCACACCCTGACCCTTGGGCGCTAGGAAAAAGCCCCAGAGATCTCTCTGTTATGACAGCCCCGAGTCATGCCTGGAGCCAGGCGTTGGCTGCCTCACACTGGAGCCCGCAGGCTTTTGCTAGCTAATTAATCTGAGGAGGTGCCGGCTGTTGTAGAAAGGCAGACAAGAGCTTTCTGTTTGGTTTTCCTCCTGCACAGAGCCTTCTTCACCTATAGGAAGAACCATACTGCATCCTGTCCTGGCAGCTGCCTCCTCACTGTGGAGTTTATGCCTGCAGGATCAAGAGAGGGACAGACATCATCCCGTGAAAAGGGGAGTGATTTCATCCAGGTCAGACAGCGGCTCCTGAGCAGAACAGTGATTCTTCATTTCTGGTTCAGATAGTTTCCCATTGCGTGACTTCAGTACCCGGGCTGTGTTCACATCGTAAAGGAACATGTAGCCCTGTTTCAGTCTCCTTTTTGGAAGAGTCCTGAAAAAATCATAGTGACTGCAGGCCAAGGATTGGGTGAGCTTGCCAAAGAGAATATAAAAATGTTACATGAAGGTGATTAAATTCTGCCTTTCTCAGCATCCCCTGCTTCCTGAGACAACCCCACTCACAGCTATCAAGTACAGTTCTACATAACAGTAGGAAACTCCCCCTTTGTTTGGAGTGTTGGCTACATTTCATATTGCAAACATTTATAACCCAAGTGAAGGAGCCTAAAAAAAACAAATCAGGTATTTCCATACAAAGTAGGTATGCAGACTATTTCTAACAGCAAACATTTAGAAATAATTGTCCATTTAAAAAGGACT
The DNA here is from genome assembly GCF_003668045.3 of Cricetulus griseus. Lineage (NCBI taxonomy): Eukaryota > Metazoa > Chordata > Mammalia > Rodentia > Cricetidae > Cricetulus > Cricetulus griseus. The sequence goes on along the minus strand of NW_023276807.1, from coordinate 84,094,184 downwards.
AATGGGTGATTTGTAATATAGTGTAATACAGCTTAGAAAAAGGGGGGATACAAGAGCTTCCTTTTAATTTTAAAATGAAGAATTGTTTGGAAAGTTAGTGATCTATAAATAAAACATACTGAACCAGTGATCTCTCTCCCTCCTTTCTTCCCTCCTCTCCCTCCCTCCCACCCCTGTGCTGACTCCTAGTCACCAAATTCACTTTGCCCATAGGTAGCCAATGTGATCTAGTTTTCCTATAACATTTTTAAACTGTCTCATGCACGTGTGAACCACTCATATACAATCCCTTCCTCTAAAAACTAACAGTCCAGCACTCAAGAGGCAGAGGCAGGGGGATCTCCAGGAGTCTGAGGCCAGCCTGGTCTACAGCATGAATTCTAGGCCAGCCGGGGGTACATAATGAGACCCCAGAGAGAGAGAGAGAAGAGATTAGAGACCATTGCTCAGTATCTACATTTTCACTTAGCATACAGTTATGTTCACTGTACACTGAGCACCCATTTGTGGCAGGCACTGCTGGCCATTGGGAACTAGCAGAGAATAAAATAGCTACATCTCTCTCTGTCCTGGAGTTGTATATTTCTGTGGGAAATAAACTAAAAAGTAAACATGGGGATGTGTGGTAAATGCTATGGAGGAAGGCAGGCCGAGGACAGAGTATGGGGAGTCCTTGGTGCTTGCTGCTTTCTCCAGTGTGGGAAGAGAGACCACATTCCTGAGTGTATGCCCCCCAAATATGAAGGCTCATTCAGTTGAAGACAGTTAAGGAGCAGCAGACAGGAGCACCTCTGCCTCCCCTCTATTGACCTAAAAGAAGAACATGACCCATGAAGACAGGTACTCTGCTCCTCCCTCCAGCCTGAGGAAAAAGACAACTTTGGCTCCTGCTGGCCTGGAAATGGCACCAGAGGAATCCTCACCATTCTGTTTTGCTAGCCAGCCTCTCTGTCTGCTTTTCATTTGTTCTCTCAAGCCGTTCGCCCTGGAGGCTCAAAAGCCTTTCTTTGTATCTAGAGGCGGACTGTTCTTCAGTGAAGAAGTGTACAAGCTGGGGTTCATAGCCGTCCATCGGAACTTCTTATCTTCGGTGTATATATGAAATACATAAACTTCTGAATTTTGTTTTTCTCCTGCTGATCTGTTGATGGTTAGGAAACTCTGCTCCAGCTAAGAATCTATGAGAGTTACAGAGGACGTTATTTTCTTCCCTGACAATGGTGAGAGAAAGACTTGACAAAGTCTGAGTGATGGAGTGTGCTGTACACTGATCTGAGTGTGATACTGAATCAGAGGGGACATCCCATGTGAACAGGACAACACTTAATTTGACCAAAGCAGCCACCATGGCTCCAACCCAGTGAACAGTGTGCTGTAGAGTGAGAATTATACGAGTTACTTTTCTTGTTGCTGTGACTCGACAAGAGGCAACTTAAGGATGGAGAGGTTTATTCTGGCTCATGGTTTGAGGAGATACAGTTCATCGTGGTGAGGAGATGTGGCAGCAGGAAGATGCAGAAGCTGCTTGCTCACATTCAAGTGGACCAGGCAGCAGAGAGAAGTGAATGCTGGCACTCAGTTGCCTTTCTCCCTTTGCCCTTTTAATTCAGCCTGGGACCACTCTCCCCCAAAATGATGCTGCCCATGTCCATGGCAGGTGCTCCCCCTCAGTTAATTTTCAGGACACACCTAAGGCAGACCCAAAGGTGTGCCTCAGTAGGCATTTCTTAATCCAACCAAGGTGACAATCAAAATTAACCACTGCAAGGCTACCCCTTGTCGACTTGACACCAAAACACATCCCTTTAGACAATCATTCCACCCCTAAAGTATTATGTTTGTCTAATAACGCAAAATATAATCAGTCCAATTTCAGAAGTCCCCATAGTCTTGTAGGTCCAGCACTGTTCAAAAGTCCAAAGTCCTTGAGGAGACTCAAGCAATCTCCTAATTGTACCTCCCCCAATAATCCAGATGAGCAACAACAAAACATACCAAGTTACATACTTCCAACACACAATGGCATAAAGTAAACAATGCCATTACAAAACGGAGGACAGAAGGACAACAAAGATCAGACCACAACAAGACAAGAATTCATCAGCAAACTGCAAGCCTTGCAGCACCATGTCTAGTACCTGGAGCTTACAGTGGCATCATATGACCTCCAAGAGGTGTGGGTACCATAGCCCTCAGCTTTGTTGCCTGTAGCACATGTGGCCTCTCTTTGGCAAGTGCAGCTTGGTGCCTACAGCTTTCCTCAGCAAACCTTGTGCCAGACCAAACTGTGATTTAACCGACCTAGGTAATACCCAGACCTAGGCAGACACTAATCTATTTTCTGCTTCCACAGATTTGCCTGTTCTTGCACACCATGAGTCCAATGTGCAATCTTTCGGACAAGGCTCTTTTATGTAGCGGGTTTTCAAGGTATATCCACACTATAGCATGTCTCAACACCTAATTCCTATTTAGTGATAAATTGATTTCCAAACTTTCTAAAACTACATTTTAGTTATTCTTTTTTTGGACTTTCTGTTATTTCCACCATCAATAATATCTGATTATTAGTTTTGGTTTTTAAAAACAATTTTATTACATTTACTTGTTGACTTCGTGTGAGGTGTGGGGTACAAGTGTGAGCCCCCATGCATGACATATTAGAGGACAACTTGTAGGACTTGGCTCTTTCTTTCCTCCGTGCCTATCTCCATGGAAACAGAGTTCATTGAGTTCAAGGCCAGCCTAGGATACATGAGACCCTGTCTCAAATTTCATTTATTATTAAAGGCAGAGAAAGGAAATTAGTCAGGAACCTAAAAGTCATTATGTGTTGACTTTAACTTACAGTCGGTCTTTTTGTGGTTGTCTTAGTGCTTCTATTGCCATGAAGAAACACCTTGACCATAGCAACTCTTGTAAAGGAAAGCATTTAATTGGGGCTTGCTTACAGTTCAGAGGTTTGGTTCATTATCATCACGGCAGGAAGCATGGTGATGCATAGGCAGACATAGTGCTGGCAGAACTGAGAGTTCTGCATCAGGACTGACAGGCAGCAGGAAGAGACAGTAAGCTGCTGGGCCCGACTTGAGCATCTGAAACCTCAGAGCCTACCCCCAGTGACACACTTCCTCCAACAAGGCCACACTTCCACCAACAAGGCCACACTTCCTAGTAGTGCCACTCCCTATGAGCCTATGGGGGGCATTTTCATTCAAACTGCAGTCAGATTGCTTGATAGTCACTCTTAACTGGGGCAAGGTGGTACCTCAAAGTAGTTTTAACTTACATTTCCCCATAACTAGGTAGGTATGCAAACCCTTTTTTGAAACTTATTTGCAATTGGTGTTACAAGAAACTTTTAAATTTATCATGTCAATCAAACAAAATATTTAAGTACATATGGAAGCCTAAAATAAATTTAGCAAAAAGACCACAAACTATTATCAAAAACATAGCTATGTTGTAAATTTTAAAGGTAGATAAGGAACCTTGCCTAAGGAGAAACTGGCTGATGGGACATCTACCTAAACTGTCCCTGGGAAATCCAGGAACAATTTGCCATGAAGGTTTCTAATTACATTCTGTTCAGTGTCATCTCTAGGACCTGCAAGAGACTTTTCTGGTGACCAGGACAGGAAGTATACAGGGAATGTCCACAGAATCTTTCTGTATCTTAGAAAATCCCCAACACAGTGTATGCAGGGTAGTTCAAGATGCAGGTGACCACTCTCTTATTAGTCCTCCCAGGTGGTCATTAGCGTTCTTTCCAACCCAGAAGGCTTCTGAGGAGCCTTCTTGTAAAACTATTTCATAACACTAGTAAGTTATCTTGATGCCTGTCTGAAGACCCTAGTGGCCCACAGGTATCCAGGCTGGGGGGAGGGGGGGCATCTGTCTTTTCTTAAATCTAAGAACCCTCCAGCTGGACATATGCTACATCCACCAAATCTTTTAGCAGCTCTCAAGCTGATCCCCAAATCTGCCAAGCCTGATTCTGCTCAGTTTCATTCACAAATAACCAAACAGCCCCAGAAACAGGTAAGAAATGTTATTTATTTCAGAAAATAGATAGGGAAGCCCAGGGTAAAAGACACCTTCTATCTCAACAGTTCTAGGCTTTGGTTCCTAGTAGGGCAGGGCTATGATAGGGTGTGGTATGCATGCTGTCATCACAGCTTCTCTCATGATAAGAGAATTTCCTAAGATCAAGGTCCCACCTCTTTCCTCATGTGACCACAGCCAAATCAGTAGCACCAGCGGGTGTGTTTTTTATCACTTTAATGAGATTATAATTAGCCCAAGGTCCAATGGCTTAGGAATGTATGAACATGGCATCTGAACTAGACCAAGCCCCTACCGGGGATTGAGAGTGTATGATAACTTGATGGCAAGGATCTGGAAGCATGGGGTTATCAGTATCTGGCTTTAACAACAAGTGACATCTGAGAACAGGAAAACAGGCAGCCAGTAATTTCTGGGTTTAAGTTAATAACAAAGCCAACGGCCTCAAACATAGACTAATAAACTAACAGACAAAATATTGCATTAAACAGCCCTTATTACTTTGCTTCTAAATCAGATACCAGAGCCTGGAATCATCTGTAGTTTAGTTATTTCACCTATCTTTCTACCCTCCCCGATACCCCCGAAAGCCAAAATCAGAGGGCTTGCATCTATCCTTGAACTAGAGAGCCACAGCTGCCCTTGCAGATGTACTGGCCTAGAGACCAGACACTTTGTTCCCACAGCAGGCTTACTTCCTTTTCTTTTTTCAAAAAGGAAGTTGGCACAGGTGTTCCACAGCACTGAGGCAGGGAGGCAGACTTCTGGCCTCACAGCAGTACAGGGACCTACGGACCAGAACCACTGGCAGCCAGAGGACTCAAAGTCCTACTTGGGTTGCCAGAAATTGTCATTGAGTGGAGACTTTGGGCCAGACACATATAAGAGCCGGTGCCTTGAGACTGAGGTTTTTGTGAAAAGAAAGGTTTATTGTGTGGCTGACTGATGAGGCAAGAACTGTAAGCACAGATCTCCTCACAACTGGTTGGTAGTGGGATGTTTATAGAGGGGTGGAGGGTGTTACTAATTGATTATAAGGTATGTCTCTTCATAGAGTCCATCTCTCTTGAGTTGAGGGTAAGGGTTATACTCTGCTCAAATGATTGTAAACTTGTGACATCATTGACAGGGTGTTGCTGAAATTCCTTATTCCCCTCCCTAAGATCCCAAAACAAACCAAGGTATTTGTTTTGTTCACCGGAGTTCACCCTGGGCACTCCTGAGTTATTGGACCTACTTACAGAGCATTGGTGAGGGCTCATGAGGGGGAGTGTGGGTATTTCTCCATTCCTCAAAGGGCTGAGCTAGAAAGTCTTTACCCAGCAGGGTAATGGCTTTCCCACAGTTACATAAATAGAACCCCTCCTCTGGTCCCCCTCCTATATACTCCAGCCCCTCCACAAGGCCATGTGCAATCAGAGCAGAATTGTATTCAACAGGTGATATGGAGGGGCTAGATACTCAGGTGAGGTCCTGTGACCCTCCCTGACCCTTCTTCCATGAGAGGATGTCAACAGTCCACAAAGCCAGCTAGAAAAATCATTTGCAAACAGGCATAGCTGAACTCCAAAGATGGCAGTTGTTTGGCTCAGATAGTCCTATACAGCACTCTCACCCCTTCCTCCAGTTCTTACACTCATTCCATCCCCATTTTCCACTAGGATCCCTGAGCCTTGGAGGGGGTGATAGATATTTGTCTATTTTTTTCCCACTCCAGCAAGAGGTACTGAATCCTCTTGTTCATCCCTCTGTCTTTACAACATGGCTGTCAGCAAGTCTTAGTAATATCCCTTCTACTACCAAACACAAATGAAAGGGAAGAAAATAGAAAAATGGAAAAATATCCAAACAGACCCTGACTGTAGGCATAACTTACAGGTGTAAACACAAATGCTTGGAAGGCACCTTCCATTAAATCCATCCAACAAGACAATTGCAGTGGCTTCTCCACTGGGGCTTATCACTTCCCTCAACAGCAGGAGCTGGCCTGGCCTGCAGTAGCAGATGTGTGTACCAGCTAGAATGTTGTTGGTTGTACACAGATTATTTGGGCCACTATTATGCCAGCAGGCACATCCTGCTTGGCATGTTGATGGTGCAGCACTGTTGGGTCCATCATTAAGCAGGATTGTGGCAACAGTTCTTTCCTAGGATCCAAATAGCATCTTCTGACACTATGAACACCAATCAATGGGACAGTTTCCAGCTTAACCCCAGCTTGATTTCTCCCTTTCTAAAGTTCACAGACCATGCTGTATTTAGTAGTCAGGGTCTTAGCATCTAGGTTTAACGTGCAATCGATACCAGAAGCAGTAGCCTTTATTGTTTTTGGGAGCCTCTGAGATTCTCATTTAGAAACTTCTGGGAGGCTTCTAGGAGGGCCTTCTGCCACCCACATAGGGTTCCTTCTGTGCTTAAGGCTTCCAGTTGTGGCTTCAACAACCCATTTTCTCTCAATTAACCTCTCCCCTTTAGGGTATGCACCTGATTGCCCTCTGCCTGGTTTTGCACATCAGTGCTCTTGAAAAGATAGTCCTATCCCTGTCAGTTCTCTGTGGGCCACCATGCATGACACTGAATTGGGTAAGGCCCTTGATGGCAGCCTAACCTCTCTACAAGTGAGTACACACTTTCACACCTCACTGAATGGTAGGGTCCCTGTATAATCTAGTTGTCTGTCCCCCACCAGGCAGAGGTTGACTTATGCACGTGTCCCATCATAGTATCCATCCATTAAGGCTGTAATGGGCTGGACAGCATCTGCCAGAGTATTTTATTGGAACACCAGTAGCTTTGACTATTTTTTGTGCTGGCTTTTCATGCTGTGGCCACATTTTATATGAACCCAGCAAGGCACCTTGGGGGCACCTAGGGGCAGATGGCCCTCACCTTGATAAAGGCACTTCCCGATTACCCTAAGAGTCTCAGAAGGCAGATTGGCTGCCACATGGCAAACCACCAAGAGTTCAAGCTCCTGCTCTAGCTTGCTGTATATTTTCTTCCATGTCCACTGCCCCACAGTGTCCCTCCCATCACCTGACAATTTTCTTTATTCCATTGAGCCATTCATAAGTTCAGGACTTTCAATACCACCAAACTGTCAGTAGAGATTGCTATGAGCCAAGGCTCTGCATTATTATTATCCATACGGCTCTTAACTCAGCCCACTGTCTACACTCTCCTGTTTCCAGCTGCACAGTGTCCTTGTTCATTCGTATTGCCACCATTACCCATTGTTTTTATTCTTTTTCTTTCTGTCTCCCTTCCTTCCTTCTTTCCTTCCTTCCTTCCTTCCTTCCTTCCTTCCTTCCTTCCTTCCTTCCTTCCTTCCTTTCTTTTTGACACAGGGTTTCTGTGTAGCTCTGGCTGTGCTGGAATTCATTCTGTAGACCAGGCTAACCTCATACTCAGAGATCCACCACAATCAGGTTTGGCTTCAGTTGCAGGAAGTGAAGGAAGAGGCTCTGTGGCTTGAAATGGCATTGACCCCCAGGACTGCCTGCATGGCACTGGGATAGAACTTTCTGACACCACCCCTCCCTGCTGTAAATACACATGCCACTTTTGTAGCATTCAGGTTTCTACCACCCCAGAAAGAGGGTTGACCAAATGGCCTTTGGCCCACTCCCTTTATGAGGTACACAGTTTCATGGAAACTGGTGTAGAGCCAGTTATGGACTCATCTGATGCAGTATCTTATATAAAGACAGCAGCTATTCTAGGACTGTATCCCAAGCCGCCACACCTTCCCATGACTGGGATCAAAACCCTATCATGACAGGCCTGCCCCCGGGCCTGGAGCAGAGGGAGGTGGGCAGTGCCGGGCGGTGGCTGGGTCTAGAGTCCCGAGAGGCCTGGCTGCAGGGGAATGAAGCCTCCATCTTCCCCGGCAGAAGCATTTAAATACGGGCCGTGCCCCAGATTCCGGGAGCGGCTGGCAGACAATGTGTGGAGCCTGCGGCTTGGGAGTAAGGGGCTGTCCGAACGAACCGGACCCGAGCGGCAGCCATGCTCCGGCCTTGGAAGTGGTTCAATCATGATTGAAATTAAGCAAATCTGTTGCATTGGTGCAGGCAATGTTGGTGGGCCCACATGCAGTGTCATTGCTCATATGTGCCCTGAAATCAGGGTAACAGTTGTTGATGTCAATGAGTCAAGAATCAATGCATGGAATTCTCCAACCCTTCCTATTTATGAGCCTGGATTAAAGGAAGTGGTAGAATCCTGTCGAGGGAAAAATCTGTTGTTGTTTTTTTTTTTTTCTACCAATATTAATGATGCCATCAGAGAAGCTGATCTAGTATTTATTTCTGTAAACACACCAACAAAAACCTATGGGATGGGGAAAGGCCGGGCAGCAGATCTGAAGTACATTGAAGCTTGTGCTCCACCCATTGTGCAAAACTCAAATGGGTACAAAATCGTGACTGAGAAAAGCAGTCCCTGTGAGGGCAGCAGAGAGCATCCGCCGTATATTTGATGCCAACACAAAGCCCAACTTGAATTTGCAGGTACTGTCCAACCCTGAGTTCTTGGCAGAGGGGACAGCCATCAAGGACCTAAAGAACCCAGACAGAGTCCTGATTGGAGGGAATAAAACCCCGGAGGGCCAGAAAGCTGTGCGGGCACTCTGTACTGTGTATGAGCTCTGGGTTCCCAAGGAGAAGATCCTCACCACCAACACGTGGTCCTCAGAGCTTTCCAAAATGTCAGCAAATGCTTTTAATGCCCAGAGGATCATCAGCATTAACTCCATCAGTGCTCTGTGTGAAGCAACAGGAGCTGATCTGGAAGAGGTGGCAACAGCTATTGGGATGGACCAAAGAATTGGAAATAAATTCCTAAAAGCCAGCGTCAGTTTTGGTGGGAGCTGCTTCCAAAAAGATGTTCTGAATTTGGTGTATCTCTGTGAGGCTCTGAATCTTCTAGAAGTAGCTCGTTACTGGCAGCAGGTCATAGACATGAATGACTACCAGAGGAGGAGATTTGCTTCGAGGATCATAGACCGCCTGTTTAATACAGTGACTGATAAGGAGATAGCTATCTTGGGGTTTGCATTCAAAAAGGACACTGGTGACACCAGAGAGTCCTCCATTGTCTATATTAGCAAATACCTGATGGATGAAGGTACACACCTCCATATATATGATCCCAAAGTACCCAGGGAACAATTAGTTGTGGATCTTTCTCATCCAGGAGTTTCAGTGGATGATCCACTGTCCAGACTGGTGAGCATTTCCAAGGATCCATGTGAAGCGTGTGATGGCGTCCATGCCCTTGTTATCTGCACTGAATGGGACAGGTTTAAGGAGCTGGATTATGAACGGATTCACAAAAAAAAATGCTGAAACCAGCCTTTATCTTTGATGGACGACGCGTCCTGGATGGCCTCCACAATGAACTGCAGACCATTGGCTTCCAGATTGAAACAATTGGCAAAAAGGTGTCTTCCAAGAGAATCCCGTATACTCCTGGTGAAATTCCAAAGTTGAATCTTCAGGATCCACCTAACAAGAAACCCAAAGTCTAGATATCTCCATTTTATCTGTGTTTATTTTGGTACTTCAGGGTAGCCAGTGTCTGTCTGATATTAAACAATAAATGAACTACATGTTTTTAAGGAAACAAAAATATGTTTTAATCATCAAATTTATACTAGCTATATGGATATTAGCATATCTAGGAATTATGAATCTGGAATAATTTTTTCATATTTTTATATTATTGTCCTCTGAGTTATTGAATGGATGCAAAACAATCATGTTGATTTAAATGTTGTCAATTTTTGTAAAATAAAAATGAAACTTTGAACACTTTTTAGCATTACAAACTGTCCACAGACTGTGCTTTAATAAGAATACAAGGGAAAGGCAGTCTTGTTTTCCTGGGTGTTGACTTGTTTGCTTATAAATGGCATTTTGAAGCCATGAAATCACTGTGCTACTGTGTATGGCTGGTTAAAGTTCTCTGTCCTTTGATTTTAATGTGATACGTCATTAGTGGTTATGTTTTCCCCAAGAGATCACTCTGCATTTCCTCCCCTGATTAACATGAATAGTACTTTCTTTTTTGAAAGAATTTAACCTGAGAAAAAAATCAGTATTGTGGTCTGTGTTATTTCGTAGCTTTCACCACTGATTGTTACTTTTGCTGCTGGAGTCAAAAGTGTTACCCTTGATTATTACTATTACACTTCTAATTTTCCTTTAAGCAAGAGAACCAATAAAATCTCATCTGTAAACTAAAAGATTTTCTAAGTTAAAAAAAAAAACTATCATAACAGTCTCTTCCAATTGTCATTGCAATTAGCCAAAACCATAGTCTTCGAGTTTTCTTATGACTTCTAGTAGCAAGGGACACTGGGGGTATTAGGGCACACAGTTGTTTAGAGTGTTCTATGTATATCTTGGCTCACTCAAAGGCCTCTTGGGCCTTTCCACCAGAGCTGGCTGATTTTAGGTCAAGTTGACATAAGCTAGAGTCATTGCAGAGGAGGGAATCTCAACAGAGAAAATACCTCCATAAAACCAGGCTGCAGGCAAACCTGTGTGGCATTTTCTTAATTAGTGATTGATGGGAGGGCCCAGCCCAACGTGAGGGGGCCATCCCTGGGCTAGTGGTCCTTGGTTCTATAAGAAATCAGGCTGAGCAAGCCATGAGGAGCAAGCCAGTAAGCAACACCCCTCTGCATCATCACCTGCCTCCAGGTTCTTGCCCTGTTCAAGTCCCTCACTTCCTTCAATGATCCCTGGATGGTGTCTATTAGTCAAGTGTAAATTTGCTGAAACAAATATAGACTAGGGATAGAAGTTAAAACTTAGGAAATTAAAGGAAAATCTCATATTTGGAATTTTCATGCCCATAGTCCTAGTAATTGGGAAAGGGGAAGAACCTCGAGACCAGGAGAGATATCCCATTTTTAGGAAGATGGGTTGGGAAACTTGGGCTATATTTATCAGGAGCCTCCTTGACCTGTGACAGGTGTATCCAAGTCTTATGACTTCTTTGATTCCCTGAAACTTACAGGAATTTTTAGTGTACAGAAAGAGATAAGTGTCCTAAGCATATCACAATCTGATTGAAATTTACACTGTAAACTAGCTGGGGTGGACTTATGCCTGTCAGTCTCACCAAAAACTATAGCTTTGGGTTAAAAAGCATGAACTTTTTTTCTCTGTCCAGAGCACTGGACTATGTTTTTAGCACAATGAGAAATATCTTTAAGTTTATATTTAGAATGCAACTAAAGGAAATTTAAAATCTTGAGCTTACGACTGAATAGTAAGCAGTCAGTGCTCTACCAGCTTATCAAAACTCCATTGATTGATGTTAAAACTCTGAACCTTTGAAATCTTCATGTAATAATAGCACAGAAGGGGAGAAATCTAAAACATTTTCATTTGTACATACCTTACATAATTTTCATACCTTTACAACTTGCATTTATACATCTTAAATCGTTTTTTTTTTTTTAAGACCCTAGGAACTTACTTAAGCTTTTATATCCTTAGGTCTTTATATTTCTTAGAACATTTTCTTAGACCCTAGACCTTGTATGGACTTTAACCCCTTTTCCCACCATCTTATCATTTACCAGAGACATGAGTAGCTATTACCGAGACCAGTCATTGAAAATCATGTTCCTTTAGTAGAAAGTTACACCTGAAACCTGTTTGTCCTTTAATGTGAAGCCTGTTGGCAAGGCAACCCTGCCTGCCTTTTCTCAACAAGGACCTAGTGGCTTTAGACGAACTAACAAAGTGTCTGCAGCCTTGTGGGATAGAGCTGTCTGCCTGTTGCTGCCGCCAAGCTGACAAAGCTACAGCTAGCCTTCTTGTCAATGTCACCAGAGAGCTGAGGAGGATAAGTTACAGCAGAAAATATAATGCAAATGATCTGTGTATCAATTAAAATGACAGACACTACTCCATGACATAGACGGTCATCCCAGCTCCTGTGGTCTCTATGGCATTGGGAGCAGAGATATCAGGACAGCATCAGTGTTCAGCTGCCAGGCCCAGGAGGTGAGAGGCCTTCCTGTGGAGGTAGAACATGGTGGGCTGACTTTACTTGGTCTAGACAAAGTGGGGCAATCAGCTCTCCAGTGTCCTGATTGTCCACAATTTGGTTTGAGTCTTGGTGGCAGGTGAGGCATGTGGCATGGTTTTGCCCAGTGGTTAGCATTACCACCTTCCAGGTAGAGTTGCTGTGTCTCATTATCTTCTTGGAGACCTGGAGGATCACTACTACTAGGAGCTGGGGTCTCTGTTGTAGTAAGCTTAAACATATTCAGCGGATCTGCATGCCATATTCAGCAGATCTCTGACAAGTGTGAGGACCATTATCTATTAAGTATATCTGAGTTAAACAGGCCTTGCTTTGTTTTCAGTTACTTACTTTAGGCTATATCTTGAAAACGTATACAGGAGGCTAAGTAAAGCTTTTTCCTGTACTTAATTCCATTAGTACTTAGCATGTCTACAGGTATTGTTCTAACATTAAAGTGTAATCCCCTTTAACAGTTTTGAAAGGTCTTTTCATAAATACAGTCCATAGGGAGATTGGCACCTTTATTTTCCTGGTCCATGGTGTATCATTATAGAATATAACAGTTTTTTGTATGACTCAGTTTACCAAAATAGCCATAGTTTAACAAAGTTAGCAAAAACAAGGAGGTTAGACATACATTATTGAATCAGTCTCTGTTAACCCGAATAGACCTTAGGTAAGGACCTTTAGGTCACTGTTTTGCTTCATCATAAGATAGGAATACCCAAGTGTCTGGAGTATTTAAGTTTGCTGCTCATAGCTGTGGCTGCCCAATGATGGTGGTGAAGTCACATTAAAAGACTTAAAAATTAGCAAAGAAATATAGCCCAGATAAGGAAACTCTCCAAAGGGAATGTAGGGCGGCCTAACCTAGAAACTGACTAAGGCCACTACTATGACTTAGTGCCTGGAATTTACCAGCCACCAGCAATTATTCCCTTACAAGGCCATAAGATAACTGGGTACCAAGAATTCCCTCCCCGAGGGGCTCATGAAGGAAACAGATTGCCCCACCGGGCAATGTGTCAATAATTAACAATTAAGGGTCCCAATGAAACAAAGAGATAACTTGCTCAGGCAAGATTAGTTAGCACATCCTGAGGCCTGCAGGTTTTACAACTGGTGGGTCAGGAGGCTATCTGATTCCCAGCCCTCCCCTCAAGACAAAGGGCCTCCTAGAACCCATGACTGGTCACGTACTCAATGGACAGAGAGTCGAGGCCTCTCCCTAAGCTGTGGTTTTTGCCTTAAAAACACCTGTGCCTGGGGGACAGGGCTGCTCTCTAGCCAGCATGCTGAGAGAGCCCGTTTGTACATATGCCCACCTTTCATTAAAGCCTCTTGCTGTTTGCACCAAGTTTCCACCTCCGAATGGTGATTGGGGTGGCCGAGGTCCTGGGAAAAGATCCTGGAGGCCTGAGCTTCCTGGGATCTTACAACATGAAATCCACTCTCTCTAACCCTAGCAAAGATGGTGGAAGCCATATGGCTGCCTAAAGATGGTGGCAAGCCACGTCGTGTTGCTTATCTCCCAAAATAGAATCATGCTACCAGGTTCCTTTAAGATTACCTATGCAAAGACTTTTAACTATCAACTCTGTGTTATGAGTTTTAAATTAATTTTCCTTATAGATATCACAGAATTTTAACCATTCCCAATGAACTTATAAGCCAAGAATCCCTTTAGTTGTTCTGCGTTTTTTTTTTTTTTTTTTTTTTTTTTCCTCATTTGTTTTTCACTTCAGAGCCTGGGCAGCTGGTGGCAGAAGAAACAGCACAAGTTTCATATACTCAAGACTAGCCAGAAATAAACAGGCAGTAGCCACTGTGCATGTTTACAAAACAGACAGACAAAACTTTCCTTACTTCTCCAAAGCTGTAATTTCAAAGGAGAACTGCCCTGGGTAGCTGCAGTAGAAGGGGTTACAGGGTTACAGGCACATTGGTGTGTGGCTGCACCAGCGCAGCAGGGTCACCTGCAGGCTCCTTCACAGGGCTGGGGTCTTTCCTTCAAACCTGTCCCACAGCCCAAGCATTCTGTACCTGACACACACTGCCATTGGATCCCATGCCCCCAAAGCTCTGCTGTTTTAGGAGTGACTCTCCAAGTGCAGTGCCAGTGTATCAGGCTTGTCATTTGTTTCATTTAATTTACTCGCCCTGAGTCACAACACATGAAGACCAGACACAAGACAAGACGCAAAACAAAGATAACAACAGAGACAGTGATAGTAACAATTGGTATCACAAAAAGGTCTCACCAGTCTGGCTAAGAAAATTTGACAGATAGGAGGCTATATTTTAGTTGTCTCTGCACAACACCTGGATTGCCTGATGTCCCTACACTAAGCCTCTCCAAACTCTAGGTCTGAACTTCAGTGTCCTGGGTTTATTGTGGCTTGGTTGTGCAGCCTAGGTGTTGGAACCCTGCTAATGTTTTTTGGTTTGTTTATTTGTTTGTTCGTTTGTTTTTGACACAACCTCCGCTGTTACCAGCGTGTCCTCAGAGCTCCAAGGGAGGTTAGAAAACAACTGGTGACTCTAGCTGAACTCCCAACTAACCATAAAAACAAACAAACAAACAAACAAACAAACAAACAAACAAAACAACAGTGGGCCATGGGACACTTCTCTTTGCTCTGAGCAGGATTGCCCAGACCTTGTCAGGTCCTTCCCAATCCCAAATAGGGCACCCCATAACCAGAGTTCAGAAACCAGGCAGAAAGTGTGGTAGGAAGTTAGCTTTTAAAAGGTTTTCATGACTTACCAAAAAAAAAAAAAAAAAGGCCTCCATTAAAAATGTTTGCTGTCTCCTTTTATGGCTGTTTACTGTGAGGAGAGGGGTGGAACTGGAATGAAGAATCTAGCTTCAGAATTTGGGGTGGAATGGCATTTCTTATCTCGATGGGGCCTCCATGTTATTCCTGAGATTTGCAAAAGAAAAACCAGTTCTACAATTTTGAGTCAAATTTAAATCAAGCTTTAACCAGGAAAGACTTTGATCAGGGCCACTACCTCGAATTCCTAGCCAAGTGACCCCTATATTACAGGGGCTTTTTAAGGACAAACTCACATGGCCACTGTATTTTCCCATGTGGCTTAGCTGTTATTTTCCAAGGACTACAACTCCCAGCATCCCAGGAAGTTACATAGTCCTTAGGTGGAGCTCACAGGTTCACTTTCGAGTCTTACAGACTCTCTTCCTATTTTGGTCCCTTAGCAATAGAAAAAGGCAGGCTGCCACCACTGTTTCCCCTTTTATTTTATCCAATTTATCTGCTAAATAGGAGTCCAACACAGAGAAGTCTGTCTCGTATCCCTTTTCCATGCTGTTCCCTTCCTTACACCTGCAGTCTCCCTCTCAACTGCCACATTGGCTTTGTATTGATTGCTTATCACCCATAGCAATGATTAGGCTGCCTCTGCAGCTGGCACTCCTGCCTGTGATGTATCATTCCCAGGACCTGTACTATTCTCTGGACATTAGGCTGTTCTCAAAGCATCTCTATAATCTTAGGTTGGCCCCATTCATCATGCATCTGTGCTGCCTCTTCATACCAGGTAGATGACTGCATCCTGTGACTACACACACACACACACACACACACACACACACACACACACACACACACACACACCCTGGTTAGGTGGCCTCATCTAGTTTCAGGTCTCATTATCTTCTGTACTGCCCATGCCCCTGCCACTACTCCAGTAGCCCTATAGGAACAAACCACCATGTCAAAATCTCCTCTACAAAACCCCTCCAACTCCCGCAAGGTACTTCACTTCAGCTGTTTGTCTCATTCCTCCTATCAGGGACAATATTGGCATTCTTTGAAACCCATCCTTGGTTTTCTCTAATCCTGCTGGCTAGTCCGAGCATTGTTATAACTCCTTCCTTGGGAATGGTATGTAAATGCCATCTTCCTCCATCTCTCTAAAGTGCCAACGACAAACCAAAGTACAGTACCACTCAAGTTCCCCCTAGGGCCCCAGTGAGTTTACTGGGCTGAGCTACAGAGCATAGATGAGAGGTTTCTTACATACATGTGGATACTACCCCTTCCCCAAGGTAAGGGTGCACTTTAAAGTCTTTACCCAGCAGGAATGATGACTTCCTACAGCCACATAAATAGCATGCCCTCCCCTAGTCTTCCTTTCCCCAAAGCCATATTCAAATAGGACAGAAGGTGACATGGAATGGCTGGATACTCAGGTAGGGTGCTGTGAGCCTCCCTGCCCCTCTGTGGGAGGATGCTGTAGATGGAAGTTTTTGTCCCGCCTGGTCCTGCAGCCATTCAGTCCCCAAATAAACCCACAGAGACTTCTATTAATTATAAACTGCTGGGCCTATGGCTCAGGCTTCTTACTGGCTAGCTCTCTCTTAATTATTAACCCGTTTCTATTAATCTGTGTAACTCCATGTGGTCTTGGTTTACCTGTGATGCCCGGACCACTTGCTTCCTCAGTAGCTACTTGGCATCTCCTTGACTCTGCCTACTACCTTTCTCTATCCCTGCCTGGCTAAATCCTGCCTGTCCATTGACTGAAACAGTTTTATTCATCAAACAATAAGAGAAACATACAGAAGGACATCCCCCACCAGTATAGGAGACTTCAAAGCCCACCTCCACAGTGACACACTTCTTCCAACAAGGCCACACCTACTCCAACAAAGCCTCACCTCCTTATAGTGCCACTCCCTATGAGGGCCATTTTCTTTCAAACCACCACAACATGTTATGCAATAATTGTGGACCAATCAACCATCCTTTCGATCTTCAAATTGACAGACCCAATATTAGGGCATGGAAAACTCTCTAAAAGAGAAGAGACTGAATTATTTGGCTTCCTGAGCCTCCTCCCCTTCTCTGCAGAGGATCTTTTTCTCTGTGTGTCTGCTGCATACCTGTGTTCCTCATCCCTGAAAAATGCCTTTCTTCAACTGCTGATTCTGTCTGTTCCCTTTTCCAGGGTTCAAGATTTCTTCACTGCTGCCTATTGCTGCCTTTT
Organism: Cricetulus griseus; assembly: GCF_003668045.3. Lineage (NCBI taxonomy): Eukaryota > Metazoa > Chordata > Mammalia > Rodentia > Cricetidae > Cricetulus > Cricetulus griseus. The sequence goes on along the minus strand of NW_023276807.1, from coordinate 84,077,057 downwards.
AATTCTTTAATTTGCAGAAAACAACCCTGATCAAGAGACCCCTAGGCTGAATCAACATTGAAGCAGGATGCAAAGAACACAGGCAGGGACAGAAGCAGGAATGACTTTCAAAGGCTGACCTTTAGTAAGCACTTCCTCTAGCCAAGCTCCCAGGCCTTCAAAATAGTACCAGAAGCTTCAGACCAAGTTCAGTCCATCCCTGGGAGAGGCTTTCTCTCTGTCTTCAAGTCAAAATAATCCTTAATCCTTAGGCACACGCAATGACCCAACAAATAAAAGCAAGCCTGCATTAGGTCCATGGAGCCCACAGTGGAAGGACAGACTCCCACAAGTTGTCCTCTGACTTCCATGCACACACTGTGACATCACCCCCGTGTCCCCTCACACTAATAGATAAATTAAATTTAAAATTTTTAATCCAAAGTGGAATGATTTGGGACAGCATGTTCTGTTTCTTTTCATTCATATATTCTACCCTGCTTTTTCTCTTTCTGTCTTAGTTAAATGCTAAGAAAGAGTTATAAATGCTCTACCAACCTTTCTATTAGATTATGAATAGATTCTGGTATCTCTATTTCTTTTGTAATTTGTTTTTGTGACCTAATTACTAAAGAGTCAACTAGTTTTGAAAATATCCTATAAACACATGAAAATTATTAAAATAATTTCCTGGTTTTCAGAATATAAATCAGAATATATATTACACAACTCCTTAAAATTATGTTACTTGAGTTAACCTATGTCTCTGGCCTAAAAGAAATGTATGATAATCCTATTTATTAATATCTTTCCATTTCTAGTTTTTGTTATTAACATGTTAAATAATTACTAATAAAATTAAATAAGATTACCTGCTGCTATTACTGTTATTGTTGTTTTAATTTCACACCCTTGTTATTAAAGAATCTTTGTTTCAATATTTACTTTTTGACCAATATTTACCCATCTAGTGTTAAGAACATACTCTCTACTGAACTTAGTAAAAACACAATAGAATATCATTGTCCTAGTTAGGGTTATTATTATTGTGATGAAACATCATGACCAAAGCCACCTGGAGAGGAAAGAGTTTATTTGGCTTATGCTTCATAATCACTAGACATTATTGAGGGAAGTCAAATACAGGAGCTCAAACAGGGCAGGAACCAGGAATCAGAAGCAGAGGCAATGGAGGGGAGCTGATGCAGAGGCCATGGGGGTGCTGATACAGAGGACATGGAGGGTGCTTCTTCCTGGTTTGCTTCTCATGGATTGCTCATCCTGCTTTCTTGCTTTCTTTCTTTTTTTTTTTTTTTTTTTTTTGGTTTTTTTCGAGACAGGGTTTCTCTGTGTAGCTTTGGAGCCTATCCTGGCACTCGCTCTGGAGACCAGGCTGGCCTCGAACTCACAGAGATCCACCTGCCTCTGCCTCCCGAGTGCTGGGATTAAAGGCGTGCGCCACCAACACCCTGACAGCCTGCTTTCTTATAGAGCCCAGGACCATACTTATGAAATACAATTCCTAAGGCAAAGGTGTTACTTTGGAAGGTGATGTCACTGAGTTTGTTAGGATCAAAGTTCAAGCCCTGATGTTTTAATAAGCTAGGCTGACCCACTCATCCTCAATAGGCTAACTATATGCCTATGGAAGGAAAAATTGATTCAATGTGACCATGGTAGAAAGAGGAACTAGAGCTTCAGGGACCCCGTATTAGTTATCCCTATTGTTATAACATAATACCCTGACAAAAAGGGGGAAAAAGGTGTGTTTTGGCTCACAATCCAAGGGTACAGCCTGAAAGACCTCAGAAGAGGTACTTTCATAGGAGACCCGCACCCAGGAATCAGCGAAACCACGAACTCTGGATGTAAGAGCAAGAGGCTTTATTAGTAGCGCTGGTACCCCGGGGCTTAGCTTTTGGGTAGGCTAAGCCCCGAGCCAAGGGAGAGGGGTCCTTATATAGCTAAAAAGCACAGTGCAGAAGCGAAAAGCATAGTTACAGGGATTCTATTGGACAATTTAATGAGGTACAGAGTTATCAGTATATTCTCAAGGTCTGCACCTGGTACAACAGACCCAATTCCCCCCTCCGCGTCCAGATGGCTGACCTTGGGACGGAGGTTCCCCATGGGGGGGGCGTCCTCTCCCCGCTCGGCCCCAGCCCCGGGGCGCGGCGCCAGGCGGGCGGGCCTGGGTCGAGGGCCCCCCGCCTGGGTGAACCGGCTTGGGAGGGAGCCAGCCGCCAGGCGTGTGGGAGTGTGCGCGCGTACGGGAGTGTCACCGAGAGAGAACCAGCCAGGGGGCGGGGTCTTTCATTCCCCCATTTCTCTTGTAACTGAATGGAATCTTTCATTCAGAGGTCTCTGGTTAAGTCTTTCTATAAGCTTGGCCATGCTGTCTCTAACTATTCCTGTATGGTCTGTATAAAAGCAGCATTCTTCCTTGAGGGCAGCACATAGCCCTCCTTTCTGTCTGCAGGACTACCTCAGAGAGTGATGTTAAGGATTTCTCGAGTGCACTGACTGACTCTTCTAGGACCTGGATATCTGTGTGCATGGCTTGTTGTAGAAGCTTAAAATGATTAATTCCCTGTAGGGCAACGGTTCCGGTCCCTATGCCGGCTGCTATGCCCCCCACTGTTATCCCTCCTAATAATAGGGCCACGGTAAAGGATATTGGCTCCCTCTTATATCGGGTTGATTTCCCTAGTACGCTGTAAACATATTCAGGTTGGTGGTATGTGACTTTGGGCCAAAGTTCTATCAATATACAAAAGTCAATGGTGGTGTTGAGAACAGTGGTAGAGACACAGGGAGTCAACCCAGTACTGCAAGCCCAATAAGTTCCATAAGGGGCAACCAGGCATCGGCTGTCCTGAGATAATGGCTCTGTTTGGTTACATAACTCTTGATATGAGGGAGGAACCCTGCCTATGCATAGCCCCTTTCCTGAGACCTCAGACAATGTGAGCTTGTGCTGCATGGCAGTTTCACAACTGGTAGGCGCTGAGGTCTGGTGACGCCGGACCCAGACAGTGTCCCCGATCTGGTAGGAATGGGGAATGGTAGGATGGTCCCTCTGGTCTTTATAAGTTTTTTTTTTTTTTTTTAAAAAAAGGTGTGAGCCCATATGGCCTAGGGGTATGCTAGGGGGAGTAGGAGGGCCCAGTCTCTAGTGTCCCCATCAGGGAGTGATAGGTACTGGCATCCCCACACAAGGGAGTTCCCTTTGACTTAGCACTTCAACCAGGGAGAATGGACGGCGAAATTCTTTTCCAAACTGCTTCCTGCTGACTTTGGGACGAAGTTAGGGACCCCAGAAGGTTGAAATGCTAGTCAAAAACAAAAAGGAATTTAGGCAATGGGGAATCCATCAGGGGCTTCTGGTTAGCAGACATTGTTGCAGAGATAGGGGGTGTCCATATCAGCAGACTGGTTCACATCCATAGCAAGTCTAGGGTTCGCAGTCTACTTAGAACAGTCTGAAGTCAGCAACTGGTACTCAGATGTCTGTCAGAAGCAGAAACCTGTTTAAGACATATTTAAACTAGGAACAGAGGTTAAAACTTATTTATAGAAGCCCACGGTGCAGAAAAAGCAGATATCTGGATATCTGTTCAAACAGCAAGAACATATTTATAACTTTGAGTCCTAGCAAAAACTACAGATTTGGGCTATAAGCATGTACATTTTTCTTCTGTCCAGAGAGCTAGGTATGGATTGGACAGAGGTGCCTTTGGCCTGATGAAAAGCCCTTTAAGTTTGTACTTAGATGACAACCAAAATAAACTTAAAAACCTTGAGCTTGTGCCTGAACAGTAGATAGTCATTATTTTATCAGCTAACATACTGACTAGTCTATAGTGGATCTGACTGTCTGATGCTGTCAAGCTGACAACCAGTAATATTTCAGAGATCTGAGAAGGGTATATTTTATCCGAATCTACTAAAAATTGACAGAAGCCAGTTAGAAGCAAGTCCATATACAGTTAGCCAAATCCAAGTTTCTCCATTATCGTTGGAGGCAGCTGTCTCAAAGAACAACAATCTTCGCCAGGCCTATATTGTGAGAGGTTTTATTTTCTCTCTGTGGAAGAGGGACATGGAAAAGACTGACCTTGTTTTGTCTAGGCAAAGGGGTACAATCAATTTTCCAGTGCCCAGCAGCTTTGTCCACAGTCTCGGCCAGGTTCTGGCAGGCGGCAGGTTTCATATCTGAGCATCTGCTCATTGGTCCAGGTGCAGGAACTGAGGTGCCTGTAATCTTCGGGTCATTGTCAGGATCTGGCAGTCTGTCTGACATTATAAACTTTAAAGATAACAATTTAAATGCCATATTCTGAAGATCTCTGAAGCATTAGAGGTCTGTTTGTCTGTTTTAATTACTTGCCTTAAGCACACATTAAGTATACAGGTGGCTAGGTAAGGTCTTATTTCTGTAAATAATTTTTAGTCTGACTGTAACTGGTTTTAACTTAGTAAGATGTTTGAAACAGCACAGCTGAACTTAAAACTGCATAGAGCTACCTTATATTCCTTAAACAGTAGCTTAACTTCTTTCTTAGGCAGGGTTTTTCTGTGACTTTGGAGCCTGTCCTGGAATTCGATCTGCCGGACCAGGCAGGCCTTGAACTCATAAAGATCTATCTGCCTCTTATTCCCGAGTGGTGGGATTAAAGGCATGTGTCACCAATGTTCTAAACTTAAGGCGTGTGTTACCAACATCCTGAGCTTAAAGGTGTGTGTTATCAACATCCTAAACTTATTTCTAAAATATAAACTGTAATATCATATAATAGATCAGCATCTTTCATAAAACAAAAACTTTACATTGTCAGGCTTTGCTCAAAAATAATTTTAAATTGAAGCTCTTTAAGTACAAACATTAATAAAAACAAACATAAAAAAACTGGTTTTAAAAAGAAATTTAAATTCCCTTAAGGTCTTTCTGTAATATATAGAAGCATTAACATTGTAAATCTCAATTGAAAAACTTGTTTCTAAGATGGTACCTCTAATTTCCATGCGGTCATCTTTAGTCAAGATGGCGGTTTAAGTATTCTTTTTTTTTTTTTTTAATTTTAGCAAAATGGCGACCAGTCAAGTCATATGAACATTTTAAAACAAGTATATATAAAACAGAATTAGCTTAATATGGTTAAAATTTTAGACATGAGAAACCATAGCACAGTTTACATTTTTCTCTGACTTATAATAACCTTTTTTCTGATTTTTAACAACTTTCCTCTGACCTTTTACAACTTGCTTTGACCCTCCATAACTTTCTGTAACAATCTTCTCTGCTATGACTTGCTTGCTTTAATTTTCTATAACCTTTTAGTTCATTTCTCTGACTCTCTTAGACATTCCTAGACAAATTTCCTTTTTATTATTTAAGTTTCCTACATTTTTTTTTCATTTTTCAGTCAACATAAAAATTTTGTCAAAGTCCCCTTTTCATGAAGTATAGCAAAAAGCACATTGATCCCTGTCCAGGTCGCTGGTGGCCTGCCCTGGATCTTCCGGATCATAGGGAGTATACATCCTATATATTTCTTTTAGTCTCTCTAGAAAAGCGGCCGGTGATTCCTCCGCCCTCTGCATCATCTGCTTCACCTGGGCCAAATTGGTGGGTCGGTGTCCTGCCCCCCCCCCAGACCCGCTGCGAACACCCGGTGATAGAGACGTCCTACCTGCTTCAGTGGTAAAATCCCATTCAGGTCTTTTAAGAGGGCAAGCTGCATCAATTTCATTGGGCAGCTGTTTCTCCTCCGAGGTTAAGGGGACCTGCCAGGGCCGCCTCCGCCTAGGCGGGGGCGGCGGCGGGCGGTTAGAGGGGGAAAGGAAGGGGGGGCCCTTGGGGTGTCTTTTACCTGAAATATAGTTTGGGGGTTAAAGGTATCATCCCGCGGCCAGCCCACGTCAAAGGCTGGCCATTCTGAGGAACAAAGAGTAATCCATTTGCGTTTATGCACATCAACTACAAAACAAAGACCGAACAACACAGAACAGGCTTTCGCAGCGCAGTTTCGACAGAGAGTCGAAAGTAAAACTCCAGAAAACAAATGAGCCCACTGAAGCTCCAAGCGCTAAGGCATCTACCCTAGCCAGAAAACAAATGAGCTCACTGAGGCTCCAACGCTGCCAGGACGTCTCCTGGAGCCGCGGCCGGGAGTTCCTCCTCCGAGCCGCCAAATACGAAATGTACTCAGCTGGGTACTGCAAACGCAGGCGCAGTTCATAAGACGGATTCAGACAGACAAGACACAAGACGAGACAAGACAGCGGATCCGCACAACGCTTACCTCCCAGACGTGGGTCGGTGGTCCCTGGGCGGGTCTCAATCCCGGACGAGCCCCTAAATGAAAGACCTCAGAAGAGGTACTTTCGTAGGAGACCCGCACCCAGGAATCAGCGAAACCACGAACTCTGGATGTAAGAGCAAGAGGCTTTATTAGTAGCGCTGGTACCCCGGGGCTTAGCTTTTGGGTAGGCTAAGCCCCGAGCCAAGGGAGAGGGGTCCTTATATAGCTAAAAAGCACAGTGCAGAAGCGAAAAGCATAGTTACAGGGATTCTATTGGACAATTTAATGAGGTACAGAGTTATCAGTATATTCTCAAGGTCTGCACCTGGTACAACAGACCCAATTCCCCCCTCCGCGTCCAGATGGCTGACCTTGGGACGGAGGTTCCCCATGGGGGGGGGCGTCCTCTCCCCGCTCGGCCCCAGCCCCGGGGCGCGGCGCCAGGCGGGCGGGCCTGGGTCGAGGGCCCCCCACCTGGGTGAACCGGCTTGGGAGGGAGCCAGCTGCCAGGCGTGTGGGAGTGTGCGCGCGTACGGGAGTGTCACCGAGAGAGAACCAGCCAGGGGGCGGGGTCTTTCACAGCCCATGATGGTGGACCTAGAGGCAGCCAGCATGTTGCATTCACAGTTAGCAGGCAGAAAGTGATGAATTAGCACTGTCCTCTTTCTGCTTTTTATTCAGTTTGTGGAATGGTGATGCTCGAAATTGCGTGAGTCTTCTCACCTTAATTAACACCGTTGGGGTAACCCCTCACAGGCATGCCTAGAGCCCTGTCTCCGGCTGATCCTACATCCTGTGAAGTTTTCAATCAATATTTAACCATCACACCCTCCAAGTCCATCTTCAGGGTATAGGAGGTCTGCTCAGCGATGCATACTTCCTGCCCTCTAATTAAACCCAAACCTCACCTTAGACCCTCAACATGAGACTGTAGGATCACTGCACCTCCTTCTTGGGTCTTCTTCCCAGGGTGGCCACAATGAATAAATCTCCCTTCTTGGAGCTCCACTTTTATTTGTGTCTTTAGTTGGTTTTGGGGGGACAAGTGGTCAAGCCCAGCTTGCTCTGGCTGTCAGAGGCCAGGCTCATTACCTAAAAATTATAACACAAAGACCTTTCCACCTTTACCAAGACACCTGAGTTGGAAAAGGGTGGAGACAACTATTCCAACACAGGGATGAATGATGAGAATTTATGAGCGCAATAATCCAGTAAAAACACAAAGAGCTCGCTTCATCTTGGTTAACCTAGCTTGTAGCATAGTGGGTGATGACAAAGTGGGACTAGGAGCCAGGTTTTGACCAAAGTGCCCTGTATTTTGACTTGGAGTTCTGCACCTGATGTCCTTCCTCCCTTCCTGCCTACTCGGTGGACCAAGCTGCTCTGTAGTTTATTCTCTCCAGAGAGCAAGGTGCAGGATGGGGTCCTTCAGCGCTCCCAGGTCCTTTTCTTAGGCTGCAAATTAAATGAGCACAAAACAGATGACAAGGGAAACCCTGTATTTCATTATGCTTATACGCACAAGGATCCCACAAAATATGGGACTCGCAGAAGGGCTGACTGAAATTTACACAGCATCCAGAGCCATGGGGGAAAAAACGAGATCAAAGCTAGTTGTCCTGGGGAGTGGCAATCACCCAAACTAGGGAAGAGGGAGGAGCTTCGTCATGTTAAAAGTTGTCTTGTTATCGCTGGCAATAAAAGGTATCTCCAAGTGGCCCTCAGAATGGGTGATTGTGTGGGCTGGTGTCAAGTTCCAGTAGCCTCTCCAGTTGTCCCAGTTAATCTTCCTTGGTGGATAAGATTCCCAGGAGAAGATTCTCAACTGTGTTCCTTATGGGGGCTTCCTCTTTAGGTGGGTAAGAGCAGCTCACACAAAGCCCCTGTCTGCATCCCATCTCATAAGTGTCCCAGTTCAAGAGAATCAGCACACCAGACTGTCATATTTGGGGATGGCATTTCCTAAAGTCCTTCACCCATCCGTAGAAAGGCAGTCCTTATTTCCATCTGGGGATTGCATAGAGATTAAGTAGGATAATGAATGCTTTCAAACCTGCTTTGTAGGCATTAGAGCATTACACAAACACTCATCTTAGGCCCATAGGAAAGAGACAGGATATTCTGTGTAGGGCCGTGTTTTCAGAGTGTAGATCATGAGCCAGCAGCAGCAGCCATTGGGGGGGGGGGTGTATCGAGGACTATCAGTGGGTTTAGTGAAGGAAAAAGGCAAAACCAATGCCTGTACTAGTCTCTGTTCTCAGTTGGGTCTCTAGTCCTAAGAAAAGTAACAACAATAATAAGAACAACCCAGAAGTCTCTAGATTATTTTTGTAAAAAGAAATAAAATCAGATATGGTGATGTACACTGTGACCCCAGCCCTAGAGGGTGCAAAGACAAACAGGTGGAGACAGGATCCTTAGGTCTCACTGGCCAGCCAGCCAGCACATTTGATAAGTTTCAAGCCAATGAGAAGCTGTATATCAAACACCAACAGTAAAAGTGGATGACACCTGAGGAAAAACATCCAAGGCTGAGTTCTGGCCTCCACAGGTACACACACACACACACACACACACACACACACACACACAGAGAGAGAGAGAGAGAGAGAGAGAGAGAGAGAGAGAGAGAGAGAGGTACATGAGCACACCCCACCCAACCCACACACATAAACATGCAATATTTTTTTCACCTTTTTTGGGGGGAGTTGGTTTATTTATTTTGTTATTGTTGTTGTTTGGAAATAGAGCATATGTAACTCTGGCTGTCCTGGAACTCACTCTCTAGACCAGGCTGGCCTCAAACTCACAGAGATCTGCCTGCCTTTGTTTCCCCAGGACTAAGATCACACACATACTTTTTTTTTTTTTTACAGTCAGGCTGTCCTTGAACTCCTAAACTCAAGCTCATCTCTTGCCTTAGCCTCCAGAGTAAATGGGACTATAGTTTCAGGTCACTAACCCAGACATTGGTCACTACACACACTAAAGGCTAATGTGGTGGTTTAGGTCTAAAATTCCTGCTCTCAGGATGCTGAGACACAAGGACCCCATGTTGAAGGCCAGCCTGAACTCTGTAGAAAGACTATTTCTAAATAGTTCTTTCTCAATTTTCCTTAATAGATCATAATAAAAGTTAATAATGAAAAAGAAGATGCAGGAATACATGGGAAACATTTAGAAAAGAACAGCCAGACTAGTACTTCAGCTTCGGTAACACCCCCAGGGAAACAAGGAGGGGGTGCTGAAGAGGCAGGTTACCAAGGAGACCCAGGGGTCACAGTGAACAAGGCAAGGTTTGCTCTACAGACTCAAGTGTCCTTTCGTAGGAGCTTTTTTTTTTTTTAAGATTTATTTATTTATTTATTTATTTATTTATTTATTTTGTATACAACATTCTGCTTCCATGTATATCTGCACAGCAGAAGAGGGCACCAGATCTCATAACAGATGGTTGTGAGCCACCATGTGGTTGCTGGGAATTGAACTCAGGACCTCTGGAAGAGCAGTCGGTGCTCTTAACTGCTGAGCCATCTCTCCAGTCCTGTAAGAGCTTTTTTTGGTTTTTTTTTGGGGGGGGTTGGTGTGTGTGTGTGTGTGTGTGTGTGTGTGTGTATGTGTGTGTGTGTGTGTGTGTGTGTGTGTGTGGTATGTAGTATACTTGTGACATATTCAATTGAGTGTGCAAGTGCAAGTATCAGTGTATGCACATATAGAGGCCACAACAGAACATTGGGTGTCCTCCTCTGTCAATCTCTCCTTTATTGCCTTGAGAATAGCATCCTCCACTTAACCAGAGGATTCTCATTTTTGGTGGGCTGGCTGGCCATCAAGTTCCCAGGACTCACCTGTCTCCACCCCAAATTCCCACCACCACCCAACCTGCTGCAGTAATGCTGGGATTAAAGGCACACACGGTCATGTTTGGCCTTTTTGTTTGTTTGTTTATAGAGAGACATAGTCTCATTATATAGCACTGTCTGGACTCACTAGGTAGATCTTAAACACAAAGAGATCTGCTTACCTGTCTCCAAGTGCTGGAATCACACACACACACACACACACACACACACACACACACACACACACACACACACACAGCCTTGTATTTATGTGCTAGGAATTTAAACTCAGGTTCTCACCCTTGCACAGCAAGTGCTCTTCACTGAGCCATCCCCAGCCTAAGGCCCCCCTTCCTGACTTTAACAGTACCCAAGACTGGCTTATTCATAATCAAGAGAAATCTATTTGGCTTTTGACCCTGGAGGCTGAAAGTCCACAGAAGTCCAAGATGAAAGGCCACATCCACTCAGGACATTCCTTCCACGTTAAGACATGACAAAGACACCACATAGCAAGAGTGTCAGGGAAAGAGAGAAAGCAGCCCAGAGGAGTGTATGGGAAGCCCTACGGCCCTAATAACCCACATTCATCCATTCCATTATCCAGGGACTAAGTTTCCAAAAGTGCTTTCCGGGAGACACATTCAAACCATTGCAACGAGGCTGGCTATGCACCAGGCTTCCTTGGTCATATCTGGGAAAAGCTGAAACTCCTGACCTCAGAGCAGTTAACAGGGGCTGGAGAGATGGCTTAGCAGTTAAGAGCACTGGCTGCTCTTCCAGAGGAACCAGGTTCAATTCCCAGCACCCACATGGCAACTCAAAAGAGTCCACAACTCCAGATGTAGGAGATCAAATACCCTCTTCTGGCCTCCATGGGCACCAAGCACACACATGGCACACAGATATGGATGCAGGAAAACACACAAATGAAATGGTAAAACAAAATTTAAAAAAGAAAATTAGGAAGGTGCAAATCCCATAACTTTAAACTTAATTCCATTCATTTTGTTGGAGTCAGTCTCTCTCTTGTGTAGCCCTGACCATCCCAGAACTTGCTACACAGATCAGCGTGGCCTTAAACTCACAGAGGTCTGACTTCCGTTGTTGTGATGTGTGTATGTGGGTGCAGGCGGGCATGCCACGATGCACATGTGGAATCAGAGGACAACTTTTGGGAGTCCATTCTTGCCTTCCACCATGATTTTCAGGGTGGGACACCGGTCCCCAGGCTTTCATAAGTGTGTTTACTCCCTGGGCTGTCACTAGCCCTGACTCACCGGGACGGCGGGTCCTCACTGCCAGTGGTCACAGTTATCACGGCCATCTCCTTCAAATCCACAGCCAAAAGAACAATAGCCGCTGACCCCAGACGCCTAAATTCCAATTGAGAACCAGTGAAAGTGTTACAATACAGCAAGGGGGAATTAAGGTTGCCTGAGAATTAAGGCTGCTAATCAACTGCCCTTAAAACAGGAGATTATCCTGGATTATGCTATAATCACTAAAGTCCTAAAGTGCAGAACAGGAAGGGGTAGAGAGGTGACAGAGGAATGAGGTGTGAAGTGGACTAGGTCAGCCAGACTTGTCCAGACCCTAAATTCATGAGCCTCCTGTGGGACACAACCCTTGATTTTAGCCCCACAAGATTCTGACCCTCAATACTACTAGATGTTGTGCTACAACCTGCAGGGCTCCAGGGACTGACCTGACTGGAGCATTGAGGAAATGAAGAAAAGACAGACCCACAAATACAAAAAAGCTGGGATTGTGTGGACTGACTCCCTGGTGAAGGAACCTAAAACTCCCACATCCCCCCTCCCCACTCAGTGTTTATTTACCTACAATTGAAGGGGAAGGCAGGGTTATTGCATACAGCTGAATCAAAGAGGCAGCTGTACACAGCTGAACAAGGAGGCAGGTTCAGCTCTCAGTAAAAGCAGTCTCTATAGGGAAGCGGTCGTCAGGTGGAAAATATCCAGAGAGAGAGAGGGCGCGCTATGGTGAACGTTTCCTATATAAGCCATCAACATTTGAACTTGGACCAGGAGGGAAGCTTTACCACTTCCCATCAGTTTAAGTCACTGGGGTGACCTTGACATGACTGTGCCCATGTCACCAGCCATATTCACTCTGCGTTCCTCTGTTCTCCCACACGATGCATCTGTGTTGTTTTAAGCTTCGGGATTTGTGGTGATTTGATAGCAGCAATAGGAAGAATGTGACATTTGTATAAGTAACATGGGGCAGGGAGCCAGAAGACCAAAGCCAGCATTGCCACCAATTCACAGTGTTTTCCTATAAAGTTTACTTAGTTCTGATTTTCAGAGCCCTTGATCCTAATCTGGGAGCCACAGAAGGGAAACATTGAGTCAGGATTAGAGAAGATGGTATAGCCACAGCAGTTCCCAGCCTCAGGAAGCTGCCATTCAAGAAAACTGAAAAGGCCACACGCGTAGGTTTCTGTGTCCATCTATATCGATCCTTCTGGTTGGCTTGGCCTCTTGGGGAGGTCACCATTTCAAGTCGTGGACCCTTGATGCTCAGCAAGTCACTAGGCTTGCCCAGAGCAGAAAGCAAGGATGAGAGCTGGCTGAGCTGGGAAATCCAAGAAAGGTCTTAGTGAAGCAAGGTGTGGACACAGAAAACACTGGGCACAACTTCCTCAAACTTCCTGTCTAGAAAGGGAGCTATGTGAGAGTGAAACCTTGTTGGCTTCTGAATATGACACAGTTGCCTTTGAATTCCTGCCTTAACTCTTCCATCACACTTCCAGGCTGAAGCACCTTCATGCTCCACTGAATTTAATTTAGGCATAGGTTCATAGGAAACATCATTTACTAAGACTAGCATCCAGCTAGCCTCCACTTGTGATATTGATCTTCCCTAGAACCACCAGTGGGCATGCACCCTTGCCTGAGGTAGGCACGTGTTCCAGACGTGTCATAAAGCCATGCTACAACTATGCCCTAGAGGCAGTCTGTGAACTCATATTTGTCTGTTGGGAAATATTTCAATTAGGCAAAGATATGTTGCATTTATTCATGCTGCAGAATATTACTTTAACTATGTGAAGGTGTGTTACATTTACGCTGCATTTATTTAATTATGTAAAGATGTGTTGCATTTGTTTTATCTTGCCTGCCTAAGGCACCTGATTGTTCTAATAAAAAGCTGAACAGTCAATAAGTAGGCAGGAGAGGGATAGACAGGGCTGATGGCAGACAGAATAAATAGGAGGAGAAATCTGGGCTCAAGGAGAATAAGAGGAGAAAACAAAGGAGAAAGACAGGGATGCACCAGGGCCAGAAGTCAGCTGACAGGCAGACATGAGAAGAGTGAAAATAGGACAGAAAGAAAGAAAGAGAGAGAGGGAGGGAGGGGGAAGGAAGGAAGAAAGGAAGGAAGGAAGGAAGAAAGGAAGGAAGGAAGGAAGGAAGGAAGGAAGGAAAGAAGGAAGGAAAGAAGGAAGGAAAGAAGGAAGGAAAGAAGGAAGGATTAAAAGCTCTGAGGCAAATGGACATGAAGAGAAACAGATTAAGTTTTAACAACTAGCAAGAAATGAGCCTAAGCTAAGGCCGAGCATTCAAAACTAATAAGAAGTCTCCTTGTCATGATTTGGGAGCTGGTTGGTGGCCCAAAAGAAAAAGGCTGGTATACTTGTCTAGCTACAAAATACTTTGGGCACTGTGTGCATCCATAGTGGACATGAGCTATTAATGAGAAAGAAGTTTTAGTTTTGAGGTAATGAGATTATTTTTCCTTCAGGAGAACCCAGCCTATCCAGTGTTAAAGGACATGAGTAAAAGATACAGTTCTGTCCCTGTGGTTACTATTCTTAGTTGTCAACTTGACTACCTCTGGAATTAACTAAAATCCAAAAATAGAGGGCACACCTGTAGCAGGTGGGGGGTGGGTGATTCATTTGAAGTAGGAAGACCCACTTCTATTCCGATCTTTGTGGTGGAAGACACACCTTTAATCTGGGCCACACCTTCTACTGTAAGTCTATATAAGGACTTGGAAGCAGGACACATCTCTCTCTGCCTACTGGCCCTCACCTTGCTGGCAAGTCCATTCCTTCACTGGCATCAGAGCCTACTTCAGGATTCCAGTGTACATTGAAGGCAGGCTGAGACATCCAGTCTTGCAGACTCTTGCAGACTAAGCAGCTTCCAGATTCTTTTAATTTCTATTCATAACCAGCCATTGTTGGACTGTAAGTCACTCTAATGAATCCCCTTTCTATACATATAGAGATTCCTTCTATAAATTCTGTTTCTCTGGAGAACCCTGACCACTGGGCTCTCCTATGCACTCTGAGTGTTGTCTCAGTGGGTGACGGCTCACCAGCATCTAGTGATCTGCATAGGTATGGTCAAGATGCAAAATTACAAAGGAGACAGGTGGGCATCCATTAGGTAGATCCACTAATGAGGCCTCCTTAACTTTGAAGGAGACTTGCCTGTTTCACTCTACAACTATGGCCTCAAAGGAGAGTTCTAGGTAAGTCATTTTACCTGAATGCCTTCTCATAGACTCAAAGCAACCCCCCAACAAAGCATTACATTTTTTGAGGGGGTGCATGTGTATGGCATGCATGCCATGTGGAGGTCCGAGGACAAGCAGAGTTGTCCCCTTGCACCGTGTGGATCCCGGGAATTGAACTTGGGTTGTCAGGCTTGGTGGCAGGCACCTTCACCCACTGAGTTATCTTGCCAGCTCCCTCACCCCTCATGATATAGTCAGTATCCAGCAAAGAGTTTTGAAACAGTATTTTAGAGGTAATGTTTGACCTACTAAAGTCACCAATCACAAGAAGCCAAATAGTGTAGTAAAAAAGACCATAGCTTTGATGGGACAGACAGACCTCTTCCATTCATATCTCAGTATTCTCACTTGCTATTTTTGGAGTAGTGGCTCATATGTGTAACACCAGCACTTGGAAGGCTGGGGCAGGAGAGTCTCCATGAGTTCAAGGTCATCCTGAGCTACATTATGATTTCCAGGTCATCATAGACTACGGAATAAGACTATGTCTCAAAATTTTTTTAAAAATTAAATAAAGAATAAAACCAGCTGGGCGTTGGTGATGCATGCCTTTAATTCCAGTACTCGGGAGGCAGAGGCAGGCGGATCTCTATGAGTTCGAGGCCAGCCTGGTCTACAGAGCAAGTGCCAGGATAGGCTCCAAAGCGATACAGAGAAACCCTGTCCTGAAAAACAAAACAAAACAAAAATAAATAAATAAATAAAACCTACACCCTTTTGGCCTGTGTAATCTTGGACATGTTGTGCAAGCTGTAAGCACCTCAGTTTTCTTACTTTTAATAGTTACCTTGCAAAGATGCCCACCATTCTTCCATGACCTTGTCTCCAGCAATCACACTCCTTCCTCTATTAAACTGGGCTACAGCTAGTAACCAATGGGATACAGCAGAGGTAAGTCACGGTTGTGTCATCCAGATGCTGGGCTGGCCTCCCCTGTTCCAGTTTCCACAACTGAGACATGAACTGTGAGCAGAGAAGCCCCCTTAGATGTCCAGTATAGCTGTGCTGCGGTGTTGAGGACCAAACTCAGAGGCTCTACCACTGAGCTACCTCTAAGCATTATGCTTGTTTCAAGCCACCAAAGTTTGAGGGTGACTTGTTACACAGCAACAGATAACCAGAATGCCATCTGAGAAACAGGAATATCATAATCCCATGGTGCTTTTGCACCTGCTAATTGCAATAAAAACAATATCTGTGTAAATGTGCCAAAACTGAGTAATTTTATTACATTATTTACTTGTTTAATGTGCATGCACACAACTGCAGTGTCACCTACCTGTGTAGGTTACAAAGGATGACTTGGGACTTGGTTCCCTCCATCCATTATGTGGGTCCCAAGCACCTAACACAAGCCATAAAGCTTGGTAGCAACCGTCTTTACCCTCTGAGTATCTCACTGGTCCTGGAGTTATTTTTATGATGGAAAAATGCTGCCCTTCACAGGGAGGTTACTCTTGTAAAGTCTACAGATGCAGCAGAGCTAGAAACAGACCCAGCTCGGCAAAAACAGGCCATCAAAGGTCACAGCAGGGCAGAGGAGCCATCGGGCCAGACACCCGAGAGCTCTCAGGCTTCAGCCTTGTTATATTTCTGGCTCATCAATAAAGGGAAGAGAAAAGGAACACAAGAAAAGTAGGAGAATATTTACTTTTGCTGTATACTCTGGGGAAGATGGCCACTTGAGCTTCAGCTTGGTTCTCTGGATTTAAAAGAAATGTTAATTAAACTTTGTGTTTCTGTGTAATGGAAAAGCAGGAATAAGAAATAAGACTAAGGTAGATTATGAAATGGCTGAAGTTCACCAATGTCTACCAGCCTCCCAAGGGCTGCATCAAGATAAGGTTTGAAGCCGGGCGTTGGTGGTGCACGCCTTTAATCCCAGCACTTGGGAGGCAGAGGCAGAGGCAGGTGGCTCTCTGTGAGTTCAAGGCCGGCCAGGTCTACAGAGCAAGTGCCAGGATAGACTCCAAAGCTATACAGACAAACCTTGTCTCGAAAAGAAAAAACAAAAGAAAAAGAGGAACAACATGGTATGTACTCACTCATACATGAATTTTAGACACAGAGCAAAGGATTACCAGCCTACAATCCTCTTCACCAAAGAAACTAGGAAACAAGATGGACTCTAAGAGAAAAATGCATGGACCCCGGAGAATAGGAAGGGCCAGGATCTCTGACCTAACTGGGAGCATGAGGGTGGGGAGAGGGAGCTGGCAGAATGAGAGGAGGAGAAGAGGAGGGGAGAGGAGGAAATGGAGGAGCAGAAATGTTGAGTTGGGTGAAGAATAGAGAGCCTGATGAGAGATACCCTAACAGAGGGGGCCATTATAGGTCCGAGGAGAAATCTGGCACTAGGGAGATTTCCAGAGATCTACAAGTATGACACCAACTGACAATCTAGGTAATGGTGGAGAGGATAATATAAATGCCCTTCCCCTATAATGAGACTGATGACTACTTTATATGCCATCCTAGAGCCCTCATCCAGTGGCTGATGGAAGCAGGGGCAGACACCCATAGATATACACTGAACTGATCTATGGAACCCAGTTGCAGAGAGGGAGGAATGAAGATCAAGGGGGCCGGGACCAGGCTGGTGAAACCCACAGAAACAGCTGGCCTGAACCAGGGGAGCACATGGACCCCAGACTGCTGTCTGGGAGGCCAGCAAGGGACTGATCCAGACCCCTGAACATGGATGTCAATGAGGAGGCCTCTGCACTCTATGGGGCCCCTGGTAGTGGATCAGTATTTTTCCCCAGTATAAGAAGGGAGTTTGAGAGCCCATCCCACGTGAAGAAATGCTCTCTCGGCCTGGACACATGGGGGAGGGCCTAGGCCCGGCCCAGGATGATGTGGTGGACTTTGGGGAGCCCCCATCGAGGGCCCTACCCTCCCTGGGGAGTGGAGGGGGATGGGGTGGGGGGGCAGGTGGGAGGCTGGGGAGAAGGTTGGGGAGGGAGAGGGAGGAGGATTGACATGTGAAGCAAGCTTATTCCTAATTTGAACTAATAAAAAATAAAAAATAAATAAAAAATAAAAATAAGGTTTGAGTCCTCAAATGCCAAGGGCACTGTTCACTTGAAGCTCACCGTTAAAATTCAGGCTTTCTTTTTCAGAACTAAAAGTCACAGCGTTTTTTTTTTTTGTTTTTTTTTGTTTGTTTGTTTTTGTTTTTTTTGAGACAGGGTTTCTCTGTGTAGCTTTGGAGGTTGTCCTAGAACTGGCTCTGGAGACCAAGCTGGCCTCGAACTCAGAGATCTTCCTGCCTCTGCCTCCCGAGTGCTGGGATTAAAGGCATGTGCCACCAATTCCTGCTAAAAGTCACACTTAATTATGATCTAAACTCAAAGTGCTGGAGGAGCTGTAGCATCCCCTCCTCAATGTTAGGGCCAGCACAGGAGTCCTTTGTACCATCACTCAACAGTGCCACAATTTTAGTGACATAGAAAAGTGATGGGGAAAGGGAGAGGAGAAAGAAGGGGGCACACATTTGTACCCCCACCTGGGAGGCAGAGTGGTGGGAGGTGGGTCAGAACTGCCCCCTGTAACATTTCTAGATTCTGAGGTTTGGACCAGTGTCCCCCACAGGCTCTTGTGTTAGCACTCTCCAGGGTGGAGGTCACCAGGAGGACTAAGGACTCTAGACCTTCCATTTGCTCTTCTGCCCTGAGGTGAGTAGGCTCTGCTCTGTGATATGCTCCTGCTGTGAAGTGCTCCAGCCTTAGCACAAGCCACCTGGTCGCAGACTGAAACCGACAACGCTGGGGGTGACAACACATCTCTCAGCCTGGAGACTGTGTCGGCTGTGACTGTGCAAACCTGAGGAACCTGAGGCTGATCCTAGAATCCACAGAAGAAAAAAACTGACTCCTGGAAGTTGTCCTCTGACCTCCACCAACCCCATGTGGTGCGTGCACACACACATAAATAGTACTATAAATACTTTTCAAAGTATGCCTTTTCTCTTCATATGTTAATTATGCCAGGTATTATAGTGACAGCATGCTGACTATCATGGCACCTCTCTCAGGCTCTCAAGCACCCTTTTCTTCAATTCAGAACTGGGCAGGAGGATCAGCATGAGTTCAAGGCTAGCCTGGACCACGTGGAGTAGACTAAGCTTCATAGCAAGATACTGTCACAAAATAATAATAATAATAATAATCAAAACAACAGCAACAAAAAATTACTCCTTCTTGGGACAGAATTACAAGGAAATCCCCCACTCCATCCTGGGGGTGGGGGGGTGGGGGGGTGGGAGTGGGGTGGGAGTGGGGTGGGAGTGGGGTGGGAGTGGGGTGGTGGAATCTGTAGAGACAAAAAGCCAAAAATACAAGCAGAATTCCCACATTTTAATAACTATGCCATGGCTACTTGGAGCTTGATCCCTAGTGACATACATGTAAAATTCACTACTTAACAACATAGTGAGTAACCATCTGTCTATCCAGATATGGACTTCTCCACACGTCGGCCCACCCTGGAATGGCCCACACAGTAAGACCAAATAACATTTCCGTCAACTGCTATCAAATGAAGGCTTTGTTCCTTCTCAGCCACTCTTCCCCTCTCTGGGGATTTGCCCACTGTCCCCTTGCAGTTTGTTTGCTTTGAACAAAAAAGATGCAGATTTATTATGGGAATTGAAGAACTCCTCCTGGGAATGGGAAGGGTTCCCAGGGAAGAAAATCCTGTGCCATGCATTTCACTAAATTTCCCTGTCTTTACCCCTGGAGTAGTTTGTTTTCTTTGCTATGAACATACAGAAGGAAGGGTTGATTTGGGCTAACAGTTCCAGAGTTATGAGCCCATCACCCATCAAGGTGGGGGAGCCTGGCAGCAGGCAGGCAAGGCTGAGACCTCACATCTCAGAACACACCCATCCACGGTACTGCCCTTGCCCTCTTTGCACATTAGGTGATTGCCACAGTTTAAAGAATTCCCCGAGACTCAGAAAGTCTTTAAACCCAGGACAAAGCTCCAGACTATGGGAGCTACTGTTCATCTTGATGTAGAGAGCAGTGAGCTGGCTGCAGCATGTTTTCAGGGAGGTGTTCTTGGTGTTGGTGAAATGGTAGGGGCCCATCTGTTGCAGGAAGAACAGGCTCTCTTAACTTCTCTAATCAGAGGGAGCCTCATTAGGTTACCATTATCAAGCCTGTTAACAAAAGGCTGCATTTCTTAACGTTTCAGAATTTGAAAAGAAAAAACAGAAAAAGAAAACCACATTTTTTTTTATTTTGTCTGCTAGATCTGGTTCTATCATCAGCACATTTGAGATCCAGGTGTATGAAAGAGTCTTATCTCTCACATTTAGTCTCTTCTGTCTTCTTTGATCTCTTAAGACTTTTCTAGCTACGTGTGATAGTGCATGCCTGCAATCCCAGCCCTTATAAGGCAAGGGCAAGCAGATCTCTCTGTGAAGTCAAGGCCAGCTTGGTCTACATAACAGGCTCCAAGCAGCCAAGGCTACACAGTGAGACATTGTCTCAAAACAAAAATAAAAAGATTGTTCTCTCCCTTCATGTGTTGCTTGGGTAGAGGCCCTTCCTGTACAGTGTGTGCGCCCCACTCCCTGCACCATATCATAGCCACACAAAGGCCCTCCCTTACCTTCCTGGCTGCGTGCCTCCGGAAAGACTGGTGACTGTCTAATGCTCCTGTGTGATTTACTTGTTCTTTTGTTTGGAAGCTTGTACTGATCTCTCTTTAGCCTGACAGCCCAGGAATTTTATAGGGTACCCCTAGATGTGTGCCTTTCTTTTTGTCTGGCCTGGAATCCAGTAAGTCAATTCCGATGTGAATCTTCTTACCCTTAGGGCTCCTTTTTTTGATCTTTTTCTGAATTTCTACTCCTTTTCCAACAATTTCTTTTCCCTTTGAATTCCTGTTTCTCTCCTCCAGGTCTTACATAATGGCACAATAACATGAGAATTAAAAAGTAAAAAATTGGGGGACTGAGGAGATGGCCAGTGGTTGCTGCTCTTCTAGAGGACCTGGGTTAGGCTCCACATGGCGTCTGTCACTCCAGGTTCAGGAAATCCTGTCTTCTTCTGGACTCTAAAGGCTAGATCTGGTATACATAGATACATACTGGCAAAGCACTCATATACATAAAAATAAATAAAACAAGTAGAAAAAGTAGAACCAGCTGTGGTAGTGAAGGGACCAGCTCCCCTTTCGGCAGCCATAACAGCCCAACACATGCTTGTCTGACCTTGTCCTAGTCACTAGAAAGTCAGATGCCTGACTCCTGGCAAGGAACCAATCAGAAGTTAGCTGGTGGTGCTATGCTTTACGGCTCTGAGTGCGCTTTACGGACAAGTACACAGCAATGACTCGAAGAGCATAGAAACCTGGGAGGGCCTATGGGCCATAACAACCAGTTGACCAGTCAACACAGGGCAAACCCTCCAAGCCTGGAGGCACACCAATCCTGAGCCTGTGCGTACCCCTAGACACTCCCCTTACGCTGCCCTATCAGATCTCTGTGCAGCCACCTCGAACTGTCTTTCTAGCCATCCGCCATGGTGGATGGATGGAAGACCCAAGCTAACATGAGGTTAGCTTGTTAAGCAACAATAAAGCCTTGTGCAGTTTGCATCAAGTTTCCACCTCTGCATGGTGATTGGGGTGGCTGCGGTCCTGGGCTGAGATTCTGGAGGCCTGAGGTTTCCGGGAGTCTTACAGTAGGACACACTTACAATCCAAGCACTTGGGGTGGGGGTGGAGGGCTTGAAGCAGAGAGATCACAAGTTCAACTTGAGCCTTGGTGACACAATCAGACCCTGTCTCACAACAAACAACAAAAATGGTTTGTTTGAGAGTCTGGGGTTATGGCTTGGGTTTCTGAAATCCCCAAGCCCAACCCTATGACACACTTCTGTTGTTTGTTATTTACTCATTGCTCTTTTGGGGGCTACCACCCAGCTCCCAAATAAATACACACATGGAGGCTTATTATTACTTATAAATGCCCAGCTTTAGCCTGGCTTGTTTCCAGCCAGCTTTTCTTGTCTTTTGCCTCTGGGCTTTTTCCTTTTTGTACTTTTTTATATCTTACTTTCACTCTTACTCCATTGCTGGCTGTGTGGCTGTGTGGCTGTGTGGCTGTGTGGCTGTGTGGCTGTGTGGCTGTGTGGCTGTGTGGCTGTGTGGCTGTGTGGCTGGGTGGCTGGGTGGCTGGGTGGCTGGGTGGCTGGGTGGCTGGTCCCTATCTTCCTTCTCCCCTTGTTTTTGCTCCTTCTTCCTCCTTTTTTCGTTTCTTCTCTTCCCAGATTTCTCTTCCTATTTATTCTCCCTGCCTGCCAACCCCACCTATCCTTTCTCCTGCCTTGCTATTAGCTGTTCAGCTCTTTATTAGACCATCAGGTATTTCAGACAGACAAAGTAACACAGCTTCACTGAGTTAAACAAATGCAACATAAAAGAATGCAACACATCTTTGCATCATTAAAACAAATATTCTACAGCATAAACAAATATAAACACCTTAAAATAATTTTCCACAACACACTTCCTCCAACAAGGCCTTACCCACTCCAATAAGGCCAAACCCCCTTAATCCCTCAAGTACCACCACTCCCTGATGACCAAACATTCAAATATATGAGACTATGGGGGCCATTATTATTTAAACTACAACACCCAAGGTTAACTTTCCAATCCTCTTGCCTGCCTGAGGTCACAGACACAGTGCCACCCAGTTTATGGAGAGCAGGGGACTGAACCCAGGGCTTTAAGCATAATAGACAAGCAATCTACCAACCCGGCTACACCCTTGGCTCCAACCTCCAAGTTCAGTGCTTATATGAGTAAAGTTTTATTTCTCAGTCACATCTTGGGTTACTCATGAATTGGCTTCAGTTCTGTCCTGCACATTCCTCCTTAGAGGACTCAAGGATTACTTCTTCAATCTCAAATGGCAGAAAGACACTTAAGGAAATGCTCAACATCCTTAGTCATCAGGGAAATGCAAATCAAAACCACTCTGAGATTCTTACACGGATCAGAATGACTAAGATCAAAAACACTGATAACAGCTTATGCTGGAGAGGATGTGGAGAAAGGGGAACACTCCTCCATTGCTGGTGGGAGTGCAAACTTGTACAGCTGCTGTGGAAATCAGTATGGCAGTTTCTCAGAAAATTAGGGATCAACCTACCTCAATACCCTGCAATACCACTGTTGGGCATATACCCAAAGGAGGCACATTCACACCACAAGGACATTTGCTCAACTATTTGTGAACTATGTTCACAGCAACATTATTTGTAATAGCCAGATCTTGGAAACAGCCTAGATGCCCCTCAACTAAAGAATGAATAAAGAAAATATGGTGTATTTACACAATGGAGTACTACTCAGAGATAAGAAACAATGACATCCTAAAATTTGCAGGCAAATGGACAGAACTAGAAAAAAAACACCCTGAGTGAGGTAACCCAAAGCCAGAAAGACAAATATAGTATGTACTCAGTCATAAGTGGATACCAGACATAAATCAAAAGCTACTCAGCCTACAATCCACAACCCCAGAGAAGCTAGAACCCTCTTCCAGAAACAGATGGAAGCAGATGCAGAAATCCACAACTAACCAATGGGCCTGAAGGGACCAGCTTCCCATTTCAGCAACCATAACAGCCTGCTTGCCTGACCTTGCCTTGGTCACCAGGAGGTCAGATGCCTGCCTCATGGCAAGGAACCAATCAGAAGCTAGCTGGTAGTGCTATCCTTTATGGCTCTGGGTGTGCTTTATGGACAAGTGCACAGCAATGACGAGCAGAGCATAGCAATCGCCCTGGCAGGGCCCATGGGCCATAACAACCAGTTGACCAATCAACACAGGGCAAGCCTGGAGGCACACCAATCCTGAGCCTGTGCGTACCCCTAGACACTCCCCTTATGCTGCCCTATAAGATCTCTATGTCATGGCTTTGCGCTGTCTTTCCTAGCCATCCGCCATAGTGGATGGATGAAAGGCCCAAGCTAACATGAGGTTAGCTGGTTAAACAACTACAATAAAGCCTCGTGCTGTTTGCATCAAATTTCCGCCTCCATCCTGTGATTGGGGTCCAAGATCTAACACTAATGCACAAACTGACTTAGTAGAGCCTATTCTATATGGAGAGATACCTTGCTCAGCCTAGACACCAGGGTGTGGGTGTGGAGAGGTGCCTTGGTCCTGCCTCAACATGATGATGGGACAGACTTAGTAGACTTCTACGGGAGGCCATACCTTCTCCAAGAAGCAGATGGAAGGAGGAGGAGGGGTGGGGAGAGAGCAGGAGGAGAGGAGGGAGGGAGGGAGAACTGGGATTGGAATGTGAAAAATAAATTAATAAAAAAATGTAAAAAAGAATTAGTTCTTTTAATTGGGGGTGATGTTACAGTTCACCTCACAACCGTTATGTTTAAGGTTGGGGATGTGGTTTGGAGTAGAGTGCATACCAAGCATATATGAAGGACAGCTTTTATCCCAGAACCATACTTTTTTTCTTCTTCCTGGAACTAAAAATGTGATATTCTAATTTCAAAACTTACATTAGTCAAAAGAACTTATATTAGGGTTCTCTGAAGGAACAGAATCAATAGACTATTATAAAAGACTTTATTGGATTGGCTTACACAATATGGGTGGGATAGTCCTACAAGGTCTGAGAGACAAAGAACCCAGTAACAAAGTACTCAGCCCTAGAAGTTGAACACCTTAGAAACCCATTATAACACTGATGGCTTGGAAGCTCCCCAGAGGGCTTGTGGTTCTGAGCCTGAAAGAGTGGAGTCGAACATCTGTTGACCATGGCAACAGTGATGGCTCACTTCCTGGCAGAAATGGCTTACTGTTTTCTTCCTCTTGTTCCTTCCATCCCAACTCCCAGTCCATTGAATAATTCCACTCATATTCATGGTAGGCTTCTCTCCACAAGTTATCCCACAAACACACTCAGAAGTGCATTTTTACCAGCCCTTTATAGCTTTTAATCCAGTCAAGTTTACAGTCAAAATCAAGCGTCCCAGGGCTCATGGGCAAAGAAGAAACATGGATTAGCAATCTGGGCAATTGGTGGAAGAAAATTCTTAAAACTATAGAACAGAATTATAAGGAGATGAAGGAATATATTGGCCTTATTAAGGTCAACTGACATACCTATATTGAAGCTGGGCACGGTGGCAGATAGCCGATATCTCAACACTTGGAAAGTGGGGCAAGAGTTCAAGATCATTACTGACTACATAGTAAGTCCAAAGCTAGCCTGGGCTTCATAAAACTCTGTCTCAAAAAACAAAATATCCCCAAACTCCCAAATCAAAACCCCTTACATATATATTTCTGTCCTAGCTTGTTCTCTATGGTGATAAAACGCCATGACCAAAACAACATGAAGAGAAAAGGGTTTATTTTAGCTTACAGTTGTAGTCTGTCATGAAGGGAAGTCAGGGCAGGAACCTGGAAGCTGGAACCTAAGCAGAGACCATGGAGGGATGCTGCTTACTGGTTTTGTCTATTTGCTTTCTTATACACTCCAGGACCACCTGCCCAGTGTGTATAATTGAGGAAATGTCCCCACAGGCTTCCCTACAGATAAAAACCATGGAAGTATTTTCTCAGACATCTCCAGTCTATGTCAAGTTGGGAAAAAAACATAACCAACACACATATTTTAGTATACTTAATTCTTGCCAGAGCCCATGATGATTTAGCTATGATTATTCTCCAACTCAGCTCAAGAAACAGGACTAGAGAGATCAAAGAGCTTGACCTAAGGTCACACAGCTGGGACAGAACAGCTGTTCAGGCTCAGGTGTTCTGTGTGGTCTGTGTTGTCCATATTTCCCACCATTTTTGTGTTGTTTGTGGTGAGACAGGGTCTGGCTATGTCATCCCGGTTCATGTTGAGATTGTGAGCCCTCTGCCTCAGCCTCTCAAGGGCTGGGATCACAAGTGTGTCGCACCACAGCTTTAATGCCCGTGCCACTGTTTCACAACAGAAGACCTCGATGATATCTGCACAGGACTCACCAAGAACCTCAAAGACATGACAATTCAGGGACGTTCACATTCCTTACATAAGGGCATGGGAGGGTTAGCAACACACATTGATGGTAGGATGCCCCTCCTTCCAGCAGTAAGGTCCTGGGTTCTGAAGCAAGGGAAAGGAAGTTTTACCTGGGCATGGTGGTGTATACTGGTAAGTGACATTCTCAGAAGGCTGAGGCAGGGAGATCTTGATGACACTGGGAATATCAGGTTTCATTGGGAATCCTCTGGGATTGGCAGTTTCTTATGTCCCAGAACAAGGAATTGGACAGAAACATGTGGAGAATAACAGAAACACAGGCGGTTTGTCAGGAAACAGACACACACTTCCGAAGAAGGAAGCCAGCCTGAGTAAACAGCAGATGCTATATGAAGTCTGTGGCTTTTACATCACATCTGGGGCCTTTGGGAGTCCTTTGTATAGAGCAGGCTTTTCTGCACATGCTCTGTCTGTTGTATGTCCTTCATGTCTCATTACCATCTTAAGTCACTACCCAGAGGCATGTGTATTTTACATTGAGTTACAGAGGCCATTTTCCAACACTGTTGAGTGCCAATGGGCAACAATGGCTCCAGGAAGTTCTATGGGAGGGAGGGTGTGTGTGTGTGTGTGTGTGAGTGTGTGTGTGTGTGTGTGTGTGTGTGTGTGTGTGTGTGTGTGTGTGTGTGTGTAGGGTCCAGCCTTCCTGTTTGCCAACAGGCTTTCTCACTTGATAATTTTTCAGCCTTTGTATGAAATCTTGCAGACCTCATTCTCTGTCCTTCTGTCCTGTCTGAGATCCAGGCTAGGCTGGATGACACAGTGAGACCCTGTCTCCCCAAAAATCTAAAGAACAGAAACAACAAGTCAATATCAGCCGTGGTATTTATACATGATCTACAAAACTCTCTCGCACACTTTAAGTTATGTCCAATGATTATAGCATACGCTATAAAGTGGGTAAGAAAGAGCCATTGTTCCTGCTGAGGAGCTGGTTCAATTCCCAGCACCCACATGGCAATGCAAACCGTCCAGAACTCCATCCCCAGGATGCACATGACACACGCAAACATGCAAGAAAACATTCATACGCATTAGATAAACAAATCCAAGAAACCAAGAGTAAAATCTTACCTGTTCGGTTCAGATACAAATTTTAGAAACCATTTTGGGTCCACAGTTAGAATCCATGGATATAAAACATACAAACACGAAGGACAAGTTGTCTATACTTTCAAAATGAATACATTATTATAAAAGGAAAAACATTCCACAGTCCAAAAAGAAATATGTGAAAGAAGACTATTGCTGGCTAGATGGCCAGGATCTATTAGAAGTCAGGTCCAGGGAAGCCCTTTTGCAATGTCCTCCACCACCCTCCAGCCAGAGTGCCGGCCTCTCCCTGGCATGGTCCTCCTGGGCAGCCCTGTCAGAGAGGGCACCCCTGTACTTTCTTGGGCTCTTGAGCCTCACCATCTGGCAGTCTCCAGAGCTGCAGGGAAAGGCTGTTTCTGCAGCCAGGGATATAGCCCAGTCCCATGTAAGTGAATACAAAGTTCCCCTCCATCTTCTTAATAGAGAGGGAAGTCCAGGTAGCACTGTACTAGCAGGGTTACAGGTTGACAGACACCCCAATGATTGCCCTTAGGGCCCCTCTCTTGCAAGAAAAGGTGTAGCACTGGCTAGCAGAAAAACACTTCCCAAGCCTCTAATTAGTTCCACATGAATTTACTTTGCAGGGTTCGCCCCTCATCACACATACCCACTCAGTCACAGGGTGAGGTGGCAGGAAGGAAGAAGCCCCCTCCCATCCCCAAGTACTGTGATTACGGGGGCAGCCTGCACCTGTAACCAAAACCACACAGTGAAATTTTATCAGAGGTTGGTGGTTAAAAGGCAAAGAACATAGATTAGTTTAGTTTCCAATTTGGGGTCCAAAATATGAACTTTGAAAGTGATTCAGTTCCCCTGCCCATACTCCAATCCACTCCCAAACCTTGTCAGGATAAGTGTCGATGCCCTTCCCAGTTTGTTATCACACGCACACACACACACACACACACACACACACACACACACACACACACACACACACAATTTGGTCCTCGAACCAAACAAAACAAGACCCTGTGAGTAGTTGCACTTGTTGCACTTATTTTACAAATGACGAAACTGAGGCTCACAGTGGCTCTGGGGCTTGTATGAGACTGCCTGGGAGATTGTACCTCCCTGTGCAGACCTCTCCCCAAAGCTGCTGGCTCCCCACCAAGACCTTGTGGTTCCCCATGGGCAGTACTAGGAAGTTGAGCCTTCCCATCAGGGACTAGTCACTGCCCCAAAGCAGATGGAGGATACAGGACCTGGCCCCATGTGACCTCACCATCTGATGGGAAAGTAGTGCTCTCAAAGGAAATACCTATGGAGTGGCCTCACTGCCACCAGATTCTAAGAACAGGACCAAAGGGAATGGGTCCTAAAACAGCACAGTGCTGTTCGTATAAGAAATGCTTTCAAATTCACGGTTCTTTTTTTATCAAGTAGTGATTGCTTATAGCAAAGGGAACCCTGGAAAATACAGTTGCATTAGTCAGCTATCACTGTAACAAATATCTCAGACCACCAACTAATGACAGGAGAACACTTTAGATTCCAGTATTTCACCATCATTTGTCATGGGGTTGCTGAGTGGTAGAACTGCTCATTTCAGGGCTAGGGAACACACATGACATCAAGAAGGATCGACTCCCACTAGCCCCTTTAAGGGCATTTCCTCCAAAGATGTGAAGACAACTCCACTAGATGCCCCCCTCTTAATGTTTCCACCACCTGCTGGGTGTGGTGGTGCATGCCTGCCTCCCAGGAGGATTGCAACTTCAAAGCCAGCAGGCTACGAAACGAGACCCTATCTCAATGGTTTCTACTGTCTCCAGATAGAAGCTTGCTGGAGACTAATCCTTTACCATGGAAACCTTTGGAATATAGTTAAACAAAAACTATAGCCACATTCAAATAAAAAGTATCAAGAAGAATCACACCACCAATAAAATCAGCCATCTATCATGCCCCAGTAGGCAATCTGCTGCCAAGAGAACATTCTTGATGGCACAGCAGAAATACTCTATTGACCTGGCAGCAGGAAGCCATTCTAAAGAGAGCCACTTGTGTCCTTCCCTTTGGTTATCAGGCCACAGGGACAATGGACCCCAAGGAATGGAATGTCCCTTTAGTCTCTTGGGAGCTTGTGTTGTCCTGGGAAGATTTTGCATAGTTCTGACACCTTATTGGACCGCCTTGCTGAAGAGACCATGGTCAGAGACAAGGAAGGGTGGATGATGGGCAGGAGCTGACCTCGACCAGTACTGCTTAGTAATGCATAACCTCTTTCCCTCTATTTTAAATCAAACCCTCATGCCAGACCCCCGGAAGACGGACTGGGGAGGGCATCGCTGAATATTTGTTCCTCTTCCCAGTGTAGCAACATGGAATGACCCCCCTTTCTCTGGTTTTCACTCACTATCTCTTTAACTGACTTATTGAGGACTAGTGCCCAGTCCTAGTTTGTTAGGGCTGCTAAGGCCGGTGCTCCAACACCAACAGCTCCTGCCACTTCCTCTGCTGTGAGTGTGTTTTGTCAGGAATGTAGGCAGGTAAGGTGTCTTTCTACAATGTCAGAATTTACTGGATAACTAAATTCAGTATGTTGGTTTCAGAGGCAACAGCTTCCCCAGAATTCCCACTTTCCTTACAGACATGGCCCAGGGTTCTTCTATTCTGATATTAATCACTAATATTTGTTCTCACAACACACCTCACGTGTGTGTGTGTGTGTGTGTGTGTGTGTGTGTGTGTGTGTGTTACAGAGAGCAACAGAAGGGTTAAATAGGTACAGAGAGGGCCAAAGCTGGGAAACAGACATCAATCTTTGTGGGATACAGTGTGAGCCAGGTGAAGTGTTGGGTTTTTTGTTTGTTTGCTTGTTTGATTTTAATTCTTTGGGGACCCAACACCTAGATCCAATAAATACTTATGAAAGGTTGGCCTTAGCTTGCCTTGTTTCTAGTCAGCTTTCCTGACTTAAATTATCCCATTTCTTTTTAACTATGTTTTGCCTCTGGGCTTTTTACCTTTCTTTATTCTGTATGTCTTTCTTTCCTCCTTACTCTGTGTGTAGCTGTGTGGCTGGCCCCCGGCATCCTCTTCTCCTTCTCCTTTTCTCCCTCCTTGCTTTTCTTTCAAGCCTAAATTTATCCTCCAATTCATTCTCTCTGCATGCCAGCCCCACCCATTTCTCTCTCCTGCCTAGCTATTGGCTGTTAAGCTCTCTATGAGACCAATCGGGTATTTTAGGCAGGCAAAGTAACACAGCTTTACAGAGTCAAACAAATGCAACATAAAAGAATGCAATTCAGCCAGATGATGGTGGCACACACCTAATCCCAGCACTCAGGAGGCAGGCAGATCTCTGTGAGTTCAAGGCCAGCCTGGTCTACAGAGTGAGTTCCAGGACAGGCTCCAAAGCTGCAGAGCAACCCTGTCTTAGGAAAAAAAAAAAAAAAAAGGAATGCAATGCATCTTTATATCATTAAACAATTATTCCACAGCATAAATGCATATAAGACATCTTACACTAATATTCCACAATAGAGAAGCTGCAATGGATTTCAGCTCAGCTGCTGGCTGGAGAGTCAGGTTGAAGGTCGGAACTGAGTTGCAGGAGCAAGGTGAAGTGAATGGATAGTGGGTCCTGACAGACGATGGGAAGATGGACAGGTCGCATTCTAAGAAGACGGAACAGGCCACATCAACAGCTGGTAAGGAACTGAGCTGAAGCCCCCAGGACACCCGAGAACTGTCTGCTGTCAATATTTGATGTATATACCAAGTGGTCAGGTGACAGATCTATGAGGGTCAGATGACAGGTCTGTGTGAGTCATATCAAAGTGCTGTGTGTCTGTCTCTTCCAGGTGAGGGAGTTGTACGCTTTCCTTGGTCCAATGTATCAGATAAGTTTTTGGGCCTGGCTTTTCTGATATGATTTTAATACGGCCAAGTGTCCCTACAGCCTTGATAAATGTATAAGGCAGTAATCTTTCTATTCAGGAGTAAGTCATTCATCAGTCTGTACTGCATGGGTGGTACCATACCAATGGACTTTTCACAAGTCCAACCAGGTACCAAGTCATCCTCCATCCTCAAAATGGAACCAAAAGATTCTTACAAAATGGAGCCTCTTGGGACAAGGCACAGCCTAAACACCCGCTGTTTTCCACAGTGTGGAGTGACTTAAAGCAGGGCACAGTCTGACCTCAGGAGCCTTCTTCCTTCCTTTCTGTTTTGTGGGAGGGTGCATGCACATGTGGTGGTCAGGGGAAACTTTCCCGAGTCAGCTCCTGCCTTCCACCTTGCAGCATCTCTCTGCACACTCCAGGCAAGCTGGCCTGCAAGCTTCTAGGCCATTGTCCCCGTCTCCTCCTCACATCTTAGGGTAGGAGTGCTGGGATTATAGATGCATGCCAGAAATGCACTCCATGGTCTCCAGCTTTCTATGTGGATTCCAGGGAAAACTTATGTTGTTGGGCTCATGTGGCTATTGCCTGTACTTGTTGAGCCTCCATAACTTATCTATCATTAATAGAATACAGCAAAGATATCCTAGCATGCCTATATTCCAAATCCTCAAAAGGCTGAAGCAGGCAGATGTCTGTGAGATAGAGGCTAACCTGGTCTACATGGCCAGTTCCAGGCCAGCCAAGGCTACATAGTGAAATCTTGACTCAGAAACTAAACAACAAAAAAGAAAAACAAAATAAAACTAGCAAAGATAATGGGATGCCACTTCTATGATTAGGTTATAATTTCATGTAGATTCTGCCTTATTACATAATACCTCTATGATCCCCATCCCCCCAACACACACACACACACACACACACACACACACACACACACACACACACATTGTTTTTTGAAGACAGGGTCTTGCTATAAGGTCCTAGCTGGCCTGGAATTCCCTATATAGACTAGGCCTGCCCCATCTTGAAATTTCATTGATCCCTAGTCTCTGCCACCATGACTAGCTTAACATTCCTTTCTGCTAATTTAATGAAGCAAACTGTCACATGGAAAGGTATGTGTGGCAAGGAGCTGAGGGTGGCAGCTAGCCATCTGGAAACTAGGAAATGGGGCCTTCAATTTAATACTAGATCAGTATTTCCTATCAAGGCAGCAGTATCTTGGTGAGAGCCTTTCAGGTGAGGGGAACATAAATGCTCAGATCCAGTCAAAGCAAAAGTTCCATATGTGAAAGTGGGGGAATGGCGGCAGGGCTGTTAGGCCAGAAGTAAAGGTGGAAGACAGAACCCTGGGCAGTGACTGAGGAGAGACGCTCATACCTCTGTGTAAAGGAGTCAAAACTGCTGACAGGTCACTGAGAGTGTGAAAGGCAACCTATCCTACTGCTAATTCATGGAGTGAGAATGATATGAACCTGGCATTGAGTCTAATTCTGCCAAGTTCAGCAGGCTCTGAAACTTTGTCAGTGACTACATGGCTCTCCACTGAAGTAACTGTTTAACTCTTCATCTCAGGGAGTGAATTTCCAATCTCAGCTTCCTGCAGCCATTCCCACAGCACCAGACTCAAGGGGCAATAGGAAGCCCATGAAGCTAAAGTGCTAAGAGACACAAGTCCTACAGGAGTGCAGTTCAATTACTCTCCATCAGGGTTACAAAAATATGACCAAATGGCCCCCACTGGGGACTCTCCAAGAACCATGCAAGGAGCCCAAGTAATGGGAAGCCCTGAGGCCCATGTTTCACTAACTTCATGTCCTGAGAAACTAAGACATATTAATATAAAGTGACCTCTTGTCAAGTTCCCGATTCTCCTCACATTAAGCTTTCAGACAACACAGCTAATTACCTCACAGTTTCTGTGGTCAGAAACTATGTGTAGGAGGCCCTCTGCAGTGAGGGGGTCAGCTTAGGGTCTACTCTCTCATCTGAAAGCCTAAGGAGGAAGAAGTGTCTTAGCTCCCTGGTATGGTTGCTGGCAGGGTCCAATTCTTTGAGGACTGTTAGACTGACATTAACAACAACAGCAGCAGCAAAAACCCAGCAGTATGCTGTATCTCTTTCTTTCTGTCTAGGGGTGTGTGCGCGCCTCTTGTCTCAGGCAGCTGACAGTAAAGGGGACACTCTCCTTCCATGACCTTTACCTCCAGGGTCACTATGGCCAGCAACTGCTCTGCTCTCTAGGGCAGGAGTTTAGTTATGCACAGCGTGACAGCATCGTGCAAGTGTTGTGTCGGAATGAGTCTTGACATACTTCCAGATAAGATGTCATTAAGCCACAGGGTAGGGCTTCTGGGCGTGCCCAAGAGAGTCCCAAAGAGCACAGCTCCATCAGCTTGAATTCTTCCACCCACCGCAGGGTTTTCTTTGGACCATGCCCTGGAGATAACATAGTAGCAGCCACCAGGGACTCCCCTCCCCACATCACCAGGGCTCCTGACAATTCTCAAGCACAGAGCCTTCAAACCACACGTAGACAACACACTCGGGCGCCAGTGCACATGCAAATGTATTTCTCCTAAGGGGACAAACCTTGAAGAAATTTGACTATGGGAAAACACAAACACCTGTGAGAATTATTACATGAAGCAATCTAGCTCAGACATTTCCTGCTTGAGACTGCAGTGTTGGTGACCCTACAGGTGGTCTTCCAAGAACACAGAAGATTCCCAGACTCAAATTAGTGTAAAACAGAAAACTACCTAGAGATGGCAGCTCTCAGAATATGTTTCTCTCTGCAGGGCATGGTGGCACACGCCTTTAATCTCAGCTCTAAGAAAGCAGAGGCAGGCAGATCTCTATAAGCTCAAGGCCAGCCTGGTCTACATAGCCAGTTCCAGCCAGGGCAATAGTGAGACTCTGATATATATATATATATATATATATATATATATTATATATCCCTCAAGTCTGGCATGATGGTTCATGTCTGCAATTCTACTACTCAGGAGGCTGAAAGAGGAGGATTGTTGAAGAGTTCAAGGCTACTTTGGAGTTTAGAGTAAGACATATGTCTTGGCTTTCTCCTCTCCACAAAAAAGGAAAAAAAATTCCCCGATGGTATCTATCACTTTGTAGGTCACCTCTCCCAGAGGTCTCTCTGAGAGGAGGCAGCTCTTCTTCACACTTAGCAAGTGTTTGGCAGAGGAAGGCTGTGCCCTGAGCTCAGCACCTGCTCCAGGCTCCCTTGTCTTTGGGCTGTAGACACATTCCTCAGAATGACTTCTCAGAGCTTTGTGAGAGGTAGGTGTTCATGTCCAGTTAGCCTGAGAGGCCAAGCTAGAACTCACCCATGCTCTAGAAATGTCCTGTCCAGAGCTACAGACAAACAAGGAGAACAGAGCAGACCATGGTGCCGAAGTGATGTTCTGCAAGTTATTATTAATAGCAATCAGAACTTTAACCATAAAATCCAAACTATTTCCTAAGAGCAGGATGCCTGCCATATGTGTTCCTGCAGGATTTTCTATGAAGTGTAAAGTGTTACTTGTGGATGTTTAACCAGAGCTCTAGTTGACATGAGTGATAGAGAAACAAGATGAACTGCAGTGGAGAGAAAGAGAGAGAGAGAGAGAGAGAGAGAGAGAGAGAGAGAGAGAGAGGAAAACTGCCTATGCTGGAACTGTAGCACTTACTATTAACTGGGAGCTGTGGGATAACTAAGATTCTGTAGCTTAGATCTGACCTTGCTGGATAATGACAGATGAAGAAAACGAAAGGTTACTACACAGTATGGACCAAAAAAAAAAAAGTCACTTTTAATGTAGTCTTTACTGCTTCCCATAGATCTCCTGATTTAGTCATGACTTTTATTTTTATTTATGTGTGTGGATGTGTGTTTGCTTGTTCTGGATGTGCGCCTGTGTGTTCAGGTGCCCTCTGAGGTCAGAAGAGGGTGTTGGATCCCCTGGAACTGGAGTTACAGGCAGTTGTGAGTTGCCCTGCATGGGTGCTGGGAACCAAACCAGGTTCTCTGCAAGAGCAGCACTTGCTCTTTCACCTGAACTGTCTCTCCAGCCCATCCAGCCCTGTCCAGTGTCTTTAAAGACAGTAAAAAGGCCTTTTCTTGAGAGGACATATTTGTCATCAATACCCCCAATAAAAATGGCAAATTAGGCCATATCTGTGACACCAGAGTTAGCATTCATTATCAGAATGGTTTAAAAGCCAGCAGCTCTACTCTCCAGTTAGTTTAATTTACCTGGTTATAATCTGGAGAGATGGGGGGGGGGCTTTTTCTCAGGTTATGTTTTATCTGCCACACTCTCCGTGCATTGCTTAGTAAACTCACCTTTAGAAATGGGTTTGGGGGCTGGAGAGAAGAGCAATGACTGCTCTTCCAGAGGACCTGAGTTCAATTCCCAGCACCTGCATGGCAGCTCACAGCTGAATGAAAAAAAGAAATGAAAAGGAAGGCCATGACAGCTCCTACGTGTGGTAGAGGAGAAGGGTTACTGTAGATAAAAGGGAGAGCATAGCTAGAGGCAGGGACATCTGGGAGAGTCCAGAGTGGACATGACCAGACTGAGGAGAGGGGGAGGGGAAGGGAAGAGCCTGACCAAGAGGCCAGGAAAGTAGAGGGTAAATGAAAAGATTGGGTAATCAAAATGTCTGGATTATATAGGGAAGAGGTAGTTGGGGGAAGGGCAGCCCAGCCCCTGGGCTCGAGAATTCAGGTCTAGAGGGTGGTTTACTCTAGCCATACCCTGTAACAGATAGGGACTGAGGGATGCTGGGAAAAAGAACCTGGCAGTCAGGTCCATTTTGATATGTTAAATAGGCACTTTGGCCATTTGTTCCAGGTTTGAGACTTAACAACCATCTGTAACAAATGTGATATACATACAAACATACATAGTCACACATATATAAATATATATACATAAAATAAATATATAAATAATTTGAAAAGAAATGGTTTTTGGTTTTTGTTTGTTTTTTAAAATACATAGCCTTTATTTCTTCCAGATCAGGGATTTTTGGGTTTAATCATATAAAGATGAAGAATACACTTATTAAGCTATATTAATTCTTTAGTAAACTATACAAAAAAGATAAGGAGACAAACATGTACATTTATAGAGCTGCATGTCAGTCAGGCACGATCCTGTACAGGGAATTCCCAGCATGACCTCACTCATCTGTGAGGACACAGAACAGGCCTTATTTAGACACCATCTCGTCCTGGATGAGATGCTCTTCACCTCTTGCTGGCCGCCTTCTACACATGTGTATGTCTAGTTGTCTGCTTTTTAGAGCAGACATTTACCTTCCTCACCCATCAGCCATTGGAGGAGGGCTGGGGCCTTGAAGATGACTTTTTCAAGCCATTCTTCGTGGAGGGTTTCCTAGTAGTCCTCTTCCATCATTGTATCTGGAATTAGATGGGCTTCTTTTTTTTCACATCTTGCTAAAGCAGTTTTGAAGGAAAAAAATTAAAAAAAAAAAAAACACAAATTCTGCTATTCCCCAGAAGAAAACTGTTATAAAAGACAATCTCCATGGGGACTAATTTCGACTGTCCAACACTTGTCCATTAGAGAAGTAAACCATCTTTCCTCTGGCTTTCCAATTTCAAAATCTGGTTTTGTTTTGTTTTGTTTTATATTAAAGTTGTTACCAAATAACTAGCTTTTACAATAGAATTCTGGGTTACAACTTAAAAAAAAAAAAAAAAAAAAAAACTGTTTTTTTCAGTTCCACTGTTTTGTCCTAACAACAAAAGCATTGGTACACACTGGATTGGCTGCATGTTTTTACATAGTTTTCAACTATAGTCTTTGCAAACTTGCACAAATTCTCTACAAATAAAGTGTTCACCTCGGGAAGAACAAAAAAGTGATAGTTTGTCTATACCCCCAACCCCGCCCCGCCCACCCTCTCTGTTTTGTGGTTTTTTGGCTGTCCTGGAACTCACTCTGTAAAACAGGCTGGCCTCAAACTCAGAGATCTGACTGCCTCTGCTGGAATCAAAGGTGTGCGCCTCTATCGCCATTTTTCCACTTTTAATTGCACAATCTCCCTTCAGGGTACAAAAAATTTTTGTTTTCAAATACTACTGCAGGTATGCTGGAATTTAAAAAAAAAATGGTACTAGACTCAGGACCGTTCTTACTTTACCATATAAAGTAACTGTCAGGAAGTTAGAAAGCAGGTTTGGGCCCTTCAAACCCCAGCTGCCAACACAGCAGGAAGGGGCCCAGAGGTGATGGGTGGGGCAGAGGAGTGGAAGCACCCTAACAGTCAGGCTTGCACACCTGCCTGCTAAATGGCATCCAACAGCCATTGTTTGCAATGGGTTATTTTAATGTAACTAAATTAATCTGTAATTGTATTGACAAGCATTCATTTACTAACATTGATTAGCAGTTATTATATTGACATTTATTCACCAGGCCGAACAAGCAAAGGCAATGTCAATTCAGCTGGCTGTGCTTGGAAGGTCATATAACATATTGAACACCACACCAATAGAGTGGATATAGGGTTATTTTAATCACTCTGAGACATGGCATTGTTATCTAGTTCATGTTTGAGAATTTCACAACTGAGTTATCGAAAAAAATAAGTAAATAAACCACTTTATACTGTTTTAAATAGTTTAGAATTTTGTGTTAGGCCGTATTCACAGCTATTCTAGGCACATGTGGCCTGTGGGCTGCAGTGTGCTGTGGACCAAAAGCATTAAATGAATTTTTTGTTTGTTTGTCTTTTGTTTGTTTTTTGAGACAGGGTTTCTCTGTGGCTTTGGAGGCTGTCCTGGAACTAGCTCCTGTAGGCCAGGCTGGTCTCAAACTCACAGAGATCCGCCTGCCTCTGCCTCCCGAGTGCTGGGATTAAAGGCGTGCCACCGCCCGGCCATTAAACGTATTTTTAACTCATGGTTATTTCTATTTACAAGAAGTTTATTAGGGCATGACTCCATTATAAATTGAGCAGGATATGTACTTTCTAAATATTGCTTCTTGTTGCTGTAATTTATCAAGATCATTGGCTAGAGCTGGGCATGAGAGGCAGCACAGCCAGGAGTCCATGGCCAATCTTGGCTAATATCAAATTTGATGCCAACCTGAGCTACTTGAGACGACCCGCCCCTCTACCCCCAACACACACAGAGAACAAAGATTAGGGGCTGGAGTATGTGGGCGAGGCCACACTGGGACTAGGATTACAGTTTTCACTCATCCAATCCTACCATTAACCAGCAGTGGCAGGGTGGGGGCTGGCTCTGAGTCTCCTCCCATCACATACCAGTCACTGTAATCGTTTTTAAAATATTATCTCATTAAAAAGCCAATAAGCAAACAATGACTCAGGTCTGCTTTTCTATCTGGCCCAGAAAATGATATATCATACAATACTTGAGGTTTTGAATGAGTGAGTTTATTGAGGATACAACAAGCAAAAATAAAAATAAGTAATAAATAATAAGTACCAGATATATAGGAGCAACAGACAGGGAACAGAACACCATGGAGGCAGGCCCTCAGAATGTCCAGCAGAGGTGACTGGAACAGCCTGGCTGAGAGAGCAAAGGCAGCACCAGCGCTAACAACATCAAACAGGCTTACAAACATCCAGCAGCAGTGACTTTGGAGGCAGCCAATGCTGTGAACTAGCATTTCCCGATTAAGCTCTCTCCATGGGTGAGCTTCCAGAGACCGAGCTTCCAGAGTCTGTTCCCACCGCTGGCGTTTTTATACCACTGGGCACAAAATAGTGACCTCTGATAAACGCGGTTAACCTCCTAGCTCCCCTCCAGAACGAAGTGTTTATATGCGGCCTGTTTTGGGGCCCTCCTCTCTAGGTATCAACTAATCCTGAACAAAGGGCCTTGGTGTACACTTTGAGACAAACATGCTGTGGTCTGCAGTGGGAGAGAAGCAACCCTTCTTGCAGAGCCAGCATCTCCTGGGCTCAATCAGCATATGGCAATTTGCCAATATAATGTACATTTTACCTGCCCTCTGAAAGCCAAACATCTCGATAAGAGACATTTTCCTCCTTGCAAAATCAGAGGAAAGAAGGGCAGAATTATGAGGGGACTCTACGAAAAAGCCATTAATTCTGTGAGAAAATTTTGGAACAACTCATAGAAAAGACTTATCTGTTGGGATTCCATCTTGCAGAGTTTTGATTGGGGAAGAGCATTCTAGGATAGAAGTCTTTGTAAGGAAGGAGCAGCTTACTACAGAGCCTGTATGGGCCAGTCTTTCTAGATCACTCCTTTAATCCCAGCACTCAGGAGGCAGAGGCAAGAGGACCTCTGTGAGTTCAAGGCCAGCCTGGTCTACATAGTAAATTCCAGGAAAGCCAGGACTACCTAGTGAGACCCTATCTAAAAAAAGCAAAAGCAAAAAGCCAGTATGTTTTGGGGATCAGAGCTTTTGGGTGCCTTCTCTAGGCCTGGGAATCAG
This sequence comes from Cricetulus griseus, assembly GCF_003668045.3. Classification (NCBI taxonomy): domain Eukaryota; kingdom Metazoa; phylum Chordata; class Mammalia; order Rodentia; family Cricetidae; genus Cricetulus; species Cricetulus griseus. The sequence goes on along the minus strand of NW_023276807.1, from coordinate 84,037,864 downwards.
GGCTGTTGGAAGTATTAAAGAGGCTGGACAATGTTTCCTATGGACACAGTCTGCTGATTTACTGATGTTCTACTGGCTTAATCTGGATCTTAGAACCTGGTTGGCGTTCCTCTGTGAGTCAGAAAACAGCTTCCTTTCTGTTGATGTGGAAGGAAAATACTTGTTTCGTGGCACTGACAAATCTGCTTATTTGAGGCCTTGCTGGTGGATATAAGTATATTTGACCTTCCTATCCATATTTGATTCATAATTTGAAAGAAGAGAAAGGAATTCTAAACCACAAAGCCCAGACCATCATTTTCTGTGTTAAGCAAAACACTTCCATGTAAGAGCTATGTATGTGAAGCTCTATGTTTTAAACTCAAAAATCATTTTTGGAGTCAGGCATTAGTGGCCCACATTTGTTATCTTGTCACTTGGGAGGTGGAGTCAAGTGGATATAGAATTCAGGGTCACCCTGATCTACAAAGTGACTTGGAAGCCAGTCCAACTCAAACAAGCAAACAAAAATGTATTACTAACCACAATTTGATAATACCCTCTTTGACCAGTGATTCTATGTCAAATAGAAATATCAAATGTTGAACTCTGCAAAGTACAGTTTGGGAATCAAGCTGCCTGGGGCTACAATCTTAGTGTTCTGTTTAGTAACTGTGAGCTCTAGAGATCATACATCTTCTCTTAGATGTCAGTTTCTTTCTCTTTTTTTAAGATTTATTTTTATCTTATGTGCATGAGTGGTGTGTCTGTGTGTACACATGCATGCAGTCCCCAAAGAGGCCAGAAGAGGGCTAAGATCCCCTGGGATCTAGAGTTATAGAGAGTTGTGAGCCACCATATCGGTGCTGAGAGGCTAATCTGGGTCCTCTGGAAGAGCAGCCAATGCTCTTAACTAAAAAGCCATCTCTCCAGCCACCAGCTCATGTTCATTCATGTTCATTCACGTTTGTGCATGCTTGTTCTCTCTCACTATGTAGCCCTGGCTATCCTGGAACTTGCTGTATAGACCAGGCTGGGCTCCAAATCACAGAGATCCTTCTGCCTCAATACCCCAAGTGCTGGGGTTAAAGTCACGTAACACCATGCCAAGCCCAGTTTTCTCTCTTATAAAATAGTTGTAGCTGAGCTCTGCAGTGCTTGATTGAACTGAAGACCCCAAACTCACTAAGCAAGTGCTCTACCATTGAGATACACCCAGCAACTCAGCTCTGGAATTGTGGGATAATGATGCATGCAGAACAAAACCAGGCTTAGAGGTATGAATCTGTAATTCCAGCATTCAGAAGGATTTAGAGTTTTAGACCACAAGCCAAATAAAACCCAAACCAAAAATATGTAAATCTGACTGTGGAAGATTAAATGTGCCCTGTTTATTTGAAACTGGGACATTTTCAGCCAATGACACTTGTGATCAGTAGCTTTCTGCCCACTCTCTCCCACCTTTCTCACTCTGTATCTTTCTTATGGAGACATGAAAAAACATCTTGCTGCTGATCATATCTTGCACTTGATGAATTATTCATCTTACCCTAGATGAATTATGACAGATTCTGTACCGAGTCTTTCCTGGATGGGAAAGAAAGAGAAAGGTACAACACACCAGAACTGAAAAATACTTTCCAAATATTTCTGTTTTGCCTCAAACTCTGCTCTCCTCATGGCCATTTACTCCCCTCTTACCAGGCCTTGCCAAACCCAACCCTTTTCCCCATCTCCTACCTTACTTTCCTTGCTCCTCTATCCCTCCCTAATCTGCCCCCCAGCCCTTCTCCACATATTTATTTTGACTTTGTTCTTTCTGCCTGTTTCTGTGTCATTGTCTCCCTCTTTACTTCTCTTTCTCAATCTCAGTGGCAATTCTTAGAGGACAGACAATAAAGATTTCTTCTAGTTGGACATGGTGGCACATTCCTTTAACTTCAGGAGGCAGGGGCAGGTAGATCCTGGGCCTGAGATAGATTGTGCTAAATAGAGTGCAAGATCTTGTCTCAAAAACAATAATAAATAAACAAAAACAAACAAACAAACAAAAACCCCACAAGGGGCTTGAGAGACGGCTCAGCAGTTAAGAGCACTTGCTACTCTTGCAGAGGACCCAGGTTCAGTTCCCAGCTCCTAAATGGTAGTTCATAACCATCTATAACTTAGTCCTAGTGAGTCCGATGTCTTCTTCTGGTCTTCTTCTGGTCTTGAAGGCACCAGGCATGCATGTGGTGTACATGCAAGTGAAACACCCATATACATAAAATAAAGTAATTTTAAAACCAACCAAACAACCGTAAAGACTTCTAGGAATGTACATCTCAGAATCTGAAGAGCTGAAAGGAAATTAGATTATTTGATATTTTGTGGTGTCATGGATAAAAGTATCTACCTCATGAGACTTTTATGAAGATTAAATGTTTGGGTATATGTGAGGAATTCAATATAGACAATGGGACCATCAACATCGTAACAACAGAGGTAAGAGCTTGAAAAGTCCAAAGCTAACAGACAGACTCACCTGTGGTCTCCCCAGCACCTTCTCTCCTAGTTCGAACCAGAAAGAAATATGTTATGGCCATGTTTCATTTTCTGCTTTTCTAGTGTCAAACCGTGTTTATGAGTAACAGTCCTGAATGGGAGGAACAAAGGGTAGACAGTCACTGTGCATTTTAACGCATTTTAGCACCCAGCAGTGTGGGATAGCTTTAGCACAGAGGGGAACTTGATGCCACCTCCTTAGGAAGGCTTTTCTGCAGCCATTTTCTTACAGACAAAGGAACACTCCACCCCACTCTTCTTGGGGTTCTCCAGAGAACACTGTCAAAAGCTACTGACATCCACGGAAATAATCTGAAAATGCACTCTCTTGCTCCTAGTCCTGGAAGACAGGAGGAAAGTTGGCAGCCTTTCAGTTACACCTGCAATCTTGGCTTTTACTCGTTATCACTTGAATGGGACTCTGAGAGACCCAAAAACTGAGGGAGCTAAGCACCCTGACAATTCAGACCAAAGCTCTGCCACCTCTGGGGGACAATTCCAGGTGGCTGAGTTGTGAGGGTAGCATCCTCCTGGTGGGCTTAGTCCCTTATGTGAAGGAACTAAGAAGGATTCAACAGTGATAGCTACTGTACTGTCACCTGGGTCTTGCCTCTAACTTCAACAGTGAGAAACGTCTGGGGTTAAGCCACTCAGCCTGACAGGCCCAGTCAACCGAGACAAGGCAAGCCGCCTCCCATAGTCAGAGGCAGGTGGTAGAGGGTTAACAGAGAGCTCCCTTGGGCTAACCTACCCTGAGAAGGGCAGCGGCATGACCGTTGAGAATGTGTCAGAAGAGGACATGTGAGTTAAACCAAAGGAAGTCTCAATCTATCTCAAAATTAGGAAGTTTTATTTTTAGAAATTACAACATAGAACTTAACTGTCCCTTGATGTGCTTGCTGTCTGGAGTGGAGAAGGAGTTGGCGGCAGCCACAGGAGTAAGTGCTGCCTTGGTAGATTCCACAGCTGCTGCTGGGCCATCCTCAAGGCTCCTCATTGTGTGGCTCTGAAGCCTTACACTGAGTACAGGGAGTAGGACACAAAACCCTGGGAAAAGGCCTGTCCCACCTCTGAGAAGCAGGGTCTCTTCTAAAAGGAAGTTCTTGGGCTATGTGGTAGTCTAAGAGGAACTAAAAATATGAAAAATTTGTCAGACGCATGCTTTTAGTCCCAGCATCGGAAGACAGAAGCAAGGAGATCTCTGTGAGTTCTCTAGATGAGGTCAACCTGGTCTACAGAGTGAGTTCCAGGACAGCCAGGACTACATAGACCTTGTGCCAAGTCCAAGAACCACACCATGCACAACCAATCCTGAAAATGTCACAAAAATGGCATTAAGTAACCCTAGTCACAAAGACATGAATCTCTTAAGGGGTTGACACCAAGTTCCTGAGGAACTTGTGCTTTGCCAAGAAGCACAAGAAGAAAGGCCTAAAGAAGATGCAGGCAAACAATGTGAAGGCCATGAGTGCACGTGCAGAGGCCATCAAGGCCCTTGTGAAGCCAGAGGTGGTGAAGCCCAAGATGCCAAAGGGCCCCAGCTGCAGCCATCCTGCTTTCATTGCTACCCCAAACTTGGCAAGTGGTTCAGAAGCTACATGACCAAGGGTCATAGGCTCTGCCAACCAAAGCCCAAGGCAGAGGCCTCGGCTCCAGCTCATCCCTCCCTCCCTCCCTCCCTCCCTCCCTCCCTCACTCTCCTCCCTCCCTCCCTTCCTCCCTCCCTCCCTCCCTCGGTGCTCCCCCCTCCCTCCTTCCCTCCTTCTGGTTGGCTATGTTTTTATTGTTGTTTCCCATGTGCGGTTAAAAAAGAAAACTATAATTTTAAAAACTAGAACTGATGAAGGGAGCAGCTTGGTGGGATTTCTCTCTCAATCTTTGTCAAGATCTGCTTCACACATCTGCCCTAGGTGCTAGCCCTGGAAAATCAAAAGTGATGGCCACAGAGTGAAGAGCCCAGGAAGAGGGTCTTGGGGACACACAGCTTGCCTAGCATAGATGTCCTGCATTCTCTCCCCAGCCCACAACTACTACCAGTCCATTAAACTGTCTCCTTTTGAATATGGTAGAGAGACCCCTAATTCATTGAATGCCTGCCCTCTACGGAATTCATTGAATGCCGTAGCCCTCTCGGCTACGGAAGGTGAATTCCATCCAGCTCCAGGGCTACACAAAAAAGGTGTATGGAGTTGGGGGCTTCTGGGCCCCAGGAGATCTTGTATTTGCACTGCCCAGAAATTTGGGAAGAATCTTCAGTTCATAGAGATAGCCCTAGAAAAAGGGGCTGAGGGACATGGAAGAGAAGCAGGGAGGTGGAAAAAAAGCCTGAGGTCTGTGATCTGGCCCAGCAGAGGCTCTCAGAGAGGAAGGCCTGAACTGCAGAAACTGCAGTGAGGCCTCTCTCCTGATCTTTGTCAGTCCTGCCATACGCACAACTGCTCTGGGTACCGACTTTGGGATATTAGAGTGCTAACCACAGAGTGAAATGCCCAGGAAGATGCAAAGTTTAAAGAACAATTTCCCAATGGGCAAGACAGTACATGCATGCCTTTAATCCCAGCACTCAGGAGGCAGAGGCAGGTGGATCTCTATGAGTTCAAGGCCAGCCTGATCTACAAAGTGAGTTCCAGGACAGTCAGGGTTACACAGAGAAACCCTGTCTCAAAAAACAAACAAACAAACAAACAAAGAAATAAATAAATAAAACAGGTCAATGAATGTCCAGGGCAATCAAACCAGTCCTGCCAATCTTTTACAGATTAAATCTCACTTTACAGAACCCTGTAGCTAACAGATCACATGCAAATATATACTCCTTAAAATGCAGGCAGAGGTGCTCCTGAGATGGTTTCAGCAGTTAAAGGACTTTAACCAAGCCAGACAACTGAATTCCACAAAGCTATCCTGTGACCTCCACATGCATACATGCTTGAGTGTGTGTACACAACACAGACACATACACATCAAACAACAAACAAACAAATGCAAAACACACATATCTTCATAAAAGAACTGGAGAAATGGTTCAATTCCCACACCCACATGCTCATTTACAATCATGTGTAACTCCTGTTCCTGAGAATCCCATGGCCTCTTCTGACCTTTGTGGACACCAAACACTCACATGGTACACACACATGCATGCAGACAAAGCACTCAGAAATAAAATAAAATTAGTGACTTAAAAAAAGAAAAAAAAAAGGTAAAACTTGAGGGGGGAAGGTTCAGTGAGATGGCTCAGTGGGTAAAGGACCCTGTTGAACCTGAGTTCAATCAAGCTCACTCCACATGATGGAAGGACAGAGCTGAGTCCTAAAAACTGTTTCCTAATCAATCTCACAGAGAGGGGCCGGGGAGAAATAAAAATGTAACAGAAAAGTATTGCCGTTTTTTGTTCTGTTTTAATGCAGACTAGGCTGTTACACAACACAGAGTCACAAGGCTTTGAAAGGGCATGCAATAATCTTTCTGCTGAATTACTAATTTGGGTTTGTTTGTTTGTTTGTTTGTTTGTTTTTGTTTTTTTTTTTTTTTCTTAAACTGGGCAGGTGAGGGATTAGATTACTGTCCCCAACCGAGAGAATGGAAGCAGCAAGTCTGGGAGCCTCTGAAACTCAAGAAAGTCAGAAAGTGCTGCCTGCTTAGCCTGTCCTTGCTGTGAGTGTCCCTCTAAAATTGTCCTCTCTGCTACTGACCTTGCATCTGGTCAAATCCTCTATGCCACCACTCAGCCACCCTTGAGCCAACCCTGGGTTCCAAATGTGATGGGAGATTAAATAGCAACTTGTCCACTGGAAGTGAAAGGAGTACATGGGAAAGCCTTGTTGAGGACAGACTGGAAATACCTAACAACATTTTTAATCATGGTAACATATGTGTACAACAAAATGTACCATAAGCCACGTTTAAGCATCCACGTGACGGTACTGTGCAGTAACCCAGCCATCTACCTCAGTACAGTCTGCATCTCTCCAAACTCTAATGTTGACAGTAATTCCCCACCTCCTTTCTCCAGGTCACCACTCCACCTGTGTCTTTTAAAGCTCACTGTCTAGGTAGTTCTCAGGAGTAGAACTGCAACCTGTCCCTTTGCACTTCATATAGCATGTCTTCCATGTTCAGTCATGTTGCAGCATGTCAGGAGCTTACTTTTCAAAACGTGGAATGTCCATGTCAGACGTGTGCCGTATCTCATCTATGTGGTCATTTGCTGACCCATCTCACCATCTTACATGAACATATTCTGACTCATGACTTGGAAGCCCAGTTTGAAGATTTTGTCTGTCGTATGTGCACAGATATAAAAAGGTATTCGTGGAAGACTTCAGGTCACTACTCAATAGGTAGTTTTTTTCTTTTTCTTTTTTTTTTCTTTTTTTCTTTTTTTTTTCTTTTTTTCTTTTTTTCTTTTTTTTTTTCTTTTTTTTGCCAAGAGGACTTGAGTTGCTTGAGTAGAGGACAATTTGGCAAAATCTATACCAACTTGTATATTATACAATTTTGAAACTGGGACAATATTCTATTTTGCATTTTGGCATGCAGGAGAGCCAACATGTACTAGGCAAGCTCCTTTTCACTGAACTATAGCTCATCCCCAGCCCCCTAGTCTGTTTAACTTAGCATCCTCTGTCTATTCTCACTTGACAGCCTTGATGAACTTTCGATTCTCTTGGTCCCACCCCCTCACCATACCTGTCACGACTAAGAAAAGCAGCACAGAGCAGATCATGAGTGTTAGCAAAGTAATTAATGAGGTCAAATTTGGTTTGGGAAGCAAATTTTTCCCTGACTTTTCTATACTGGTTATACCTCTTTAATAGCATGGAGGAGCATCCTCCCCAACTCCTTGGACATCTTGAAACTACCATAAAGGAAAACACGAATGCTCTTTTCTAGATGCCTAGGCTCCAGTATCTGGAGCAACTCCACCTTCTTAGAGCACCCTTCCTCAACCTTGCTGGCCACAGGGGGCCATGCTAGCCACAAAGGGCCATGCTGGTCACAGGGGGACATGCTGGCTGGTCACAGGGGGCCATGTAGCTCTATAACCCAACAACTCTAGCTCCATTTGATGAACAAGGTCAAGTGAGTGAGGACTGTCTCCAGAGATCATTGTCTATCCTTCCCTGCCTCATATGTTGGCTAGAAGGACATTTACACAGCACAATCTCTGATTCTAAAATCCCTTCCTGGGGGAGATGTAAACAACTCTGCTTCTCCTTCTAAGGTCCCAACAACAAATCAAGGTCCCACCAGCATTCACTCTGGGAAACCAGTGAGTTAATCAAGCTTACTTACAGAGCCACAACGGGTGAGGCTGAACTCATGGAAGGCAACACACTCCACTTTCTTCACACCTGCCCAGCTGTCATTCTGCAATAGCACATCACAAGGTGGCCACAACTGCTCTCATTTCAGTGTCAGGCACTTGGAACTCTTTAAACATACATTAGTCTCAAGTTGTTCCACAAAATTGTCAACTGCACCAATAGAACCCATCTATTTTGGTAGCTTGAAGGAACCCTCACTGTTAAAAGAAACACCATTGTTTCTCTAAGCTCTGTTGTTCCAGTTCTGAGAGCCGTACTTCACTGAACTAGTTTCCAACAAGAGTCCCCCTCTCTCCGCTATAGTTTTGATCTGTGTTTTCTTAAAGTGCCAATGACACTAAGCACTCTTCATGAGCTTTTGGGTTATTTGTTGATCTTTGGAGAAGTATCTATTCAGAACCTTGTGTGTGTTTGCCTTGGTTTTATTTAGTTACATTTAAATTTTCTTATTTGGTGTGGGGGTGGCTCACATTCACTACAGTATGGATGTGGAGATCAGAGGACAACTTGTGGCAGTCAGGTCTCTTCTTCCATGAGAAACTGCACTCAGACCATCAGGCTCGGTAGCAAGCACCTTCCCCCACTGAGCCACCTTGCCAGCGCTGCTCTAATTACTCACCAGTTCATGGAACTATAGTGGTTTTTGTTTGTTTGTTTGGTTGGTTGGTTGGTTGGTTGGTTTTGGTTTTTCGAGACAGGGTTTCTCTGTGTAGCTTTTGGAGCCTTTCCTGGCACTCGCTCTGGAGTCCAGGCTGGCCTCAAACTCACAGAGATCTGCCTGCCTCTGCCTCCCAAGTGCTGGGATTAAAGGCGTGCGCCATCAACACGCAGCTGTGTTTTCTTTTTTGTTTTTCCACATTTCTGATATGAATGCAATAGTAAGAGATGCTTGCAAAACAACTCATAAAAGGCCAGAATAAGGTGGGCATGGGGACGCACACTGTCACCCCAGAACTTGGGAGGAGGAGGCAGAAGGATCAGCAGTTCAAAATCATCCTCAGCTCCATAGATAATGTGAGGCCATGGGCACCATGAGACCCTGTCTCAATCCAACTACCCATCCTTGCCCACGGAAAAGAGTCAGATAAAGCTGGGGATGACTTCTCAACAGCCTTCTCTGCAGTTCTCCAGGAGGAACACTTTAACTCAGCCATCCCACACAACATACAACACACAGCACACACCCTTTCAGACAACGGGGGCGGGGTGGGGGGAGACCAAGCATCATTAGAGGTGGGTCCAGATTATAACCGAAAATTCTGAGTCTGACAGAGGGGAAGAGAGCAGGGTTGGAGCTAATGTAGCAATGTACCAGTGGCTGGGGTGGGGTGGGGAGCCATGAGGAGGAGGTTGCCAATGACACAGCATTCTGCCCCAGCCCCCAAAAGTTTCCCCTCGATGGTGTCATGATCCCAGTCACACTCTCCTAAATGGGGAAGGTTTTTTTTTTTTTTTCTGGGTTTTTTTTGTTTGTTTGTTTTTTGTTTTTGCAACCCTGCAGTATCTGTGCTAATTTTGCCTACGATGGTTTTCCTTTTTCCCTTTGATGTGAGCTGACTATAGCTCATCTTACTACTTGGCAATCCTCAGATTCAGGATCCACCAAGGTCACACTAACATCCTATCTGTCTGCAGCTCCACCGAAAGTAGCTCTGAGATTAAAGTCCACCAAAAACACAACCACTGTCTAGAAAACAGGCACAAAGAGCCTGACCACCTCAGCCAGGGCTAGAGTGTCCCCTCTGAGATGGCTAGCAAACTCCTTTGATCCCAGAGCAGCTTATCTCTTGTAGTCAGACCACATGTTCCTTGGTGACATAGGGAGATGTAGACCCACCAGGGTTTAGGGATCAAGGGCTCAGAAAGAGCCAGGTATCATGGTCCAGGAAAGGTATATGAGAGCCCTCTGTGCAGTCTCCACAGCTTCTCCACAGTAGATATGAAATTATTCTGAAGCAAAGCCTTGTTTCAAAATGAACAACAACAACAACAACAAAAGGTGTCTAAAAGTTTCACATAAGATATGCCATGTCAAAATGTCCATATTAAAAGGGGTTCCTCAGTGGTGATATGGTTTGGATGAAAAGAAATCCTTGGAGCTGGAGCCATGTCTGGGCGGTAAAGAGCACTTGCTGTTCTTTCAGAGGACCCAGGTTCGGTTTCCAGGACCCACATGGCTGCTCACAACCATCTGTAATGCTGGTTCCCCGGGATCCACCACCCTCTTCTGGCCTCTGTGGGCACTAGGCATGACTGTGGTACACAAACTCAAAGCACATAAAATAAAAATAACTTTTTAAAAAGAAAAGAAGAGAAGAAAAGAAAGTCATCTTTTTGGACAAAGGACACCCAAACCATAGGATATAGCCCTAGCTCTCCATCAGGAGAAGGGGGTGTGTGCTTTGTGGTGGTTTGAATGAAAATGGGCCTCATAGGCTCAAAGGGAGCCGCACTATTAGGAAGTGTGTCATTGGGGATGTGCTTTGAGGTTTCAAATGCTCAAGTCAGGCTCATTGTCTCTTTTCCTGCTGTTTGCTGATCCAGATGTAGAATTCTTGGCCCTTCTCCAGCACCATGTCTGCCAGAGGCACCATGCTTCCTGCCATGATAACAATGGACTAAACCTCTAAATCTGTAAGCCAGCACCAATTAAGTGTTTTCCTTTATAAGAGTTGCCAGGCTCATGATGTCTCTTCACAGCAACAGAAAACCTAAGTAACAAATGCTTCATTTTGTCATTATGACGACAGCCCAGAAAACAAGTCCCAATTAGCTTCTTAGCCTGCTTACTATATCAGACTTCAGAGGCCAATAAGAAAGGCAGGGCATATCTATTGGTAGTGAGATGACCTCAGTGGGTGGTTAGTGGCAGGGAGCCATGAGCTTATTAAATAGATGAGATGACACCTGACACCTCAGTGTCCTGACATTGTGCCTAGCCTATCTGAAGCCAGCTAGTGGTGTCCTGGCATTGTGCCTAGCCTATCTGAAGCCAGCTAGTGGTCTGCTAAAACATGTGAGTACAGAAGACAGGTCACAGGGTTGGATGACTCAGCTGGTGATTCAGGTGTGAGTTCAAAGAAACCTGGCTTTGGGGCATTTGAGGGGCAGCCAGAGAATCAGAGTCAGCCCTCACCCAGAAGCAAAGAGGGAAGGCACTGAGGGTCCAGCCTCCTCCTGACTGTGCTTCCTAGTGTGTAGGCACACCCCTCAGGATTTCTAAGAAACACTAGGCCTGCCTGCTGTGGTTCTCCTGGAGCCAGCTGTGTTATAATCTGGGCACATTTTAACTTGAAAACGTACAAACATCCTTCCAGCTGCTTCCTGCTTTTTCTTCCTGGGCCAGAATGATGTAGGGGGGTAGTCAGCACTTCTGAAATCAAATGGAAAGTGCTACGGAGATTGCAGGAGGGGCTGGTCCAAGAGCCAAAATCCTTCCTAAGAAGGCAATATGAAATGAGCTGATTAATAATTCAAGCTCTGACTGAATTGACAAGGAGCAGAAGTAAAAGGACCCACACCCTCCTCTGGACTAGAGAGTTCCAGGCCAGCATTCCCAGCATGCAAATGTCCTAATTGACCCCTAGATGGAAAGAAATAGGCAATGACATGGAGCTAAAACCGCTCATTCATTCATTCATCCATTCATTCATTCAACAAAATCTTCACGACTGCTATTGCATGCCATGCAGGCGACACCCAGTGCCAAGGCTGCACAAGGGAATAAGGCAGACAATCTCTGCTTCATGGACCTCAGAATCCACTGTGGTTCTCAAACTTTAAGGGCCCTGCCCATGAAGTCTCCAATTTGGTGGTCTTAGTAGCCTTGAAGCTTGTGTTTCTGAAAGTTTCCCTGAGTAACTTAGCTGCTGTCCCAGGACTACAGCTGGAGGACTACTACTGGGATAGGCAGCTAATTCTCCTTCCAGCATAGTGTGGTTCCCTGGAGGAAATTGAGCCTGACATATGTTAGTGACAGCCTGAACTTAGCAGCCCCAGCAATAACCCAGTGAGGAAAATCAGAATCCTAGCACACAGACATTCCCGGAAGACTCACAGGCTCAAGCTCCTACCATGACAGGAGAAGAGGGACAGCATGAGAAGTCTCTCTCTGGCTTCTCTGAAACAAGGCTGTGCTCTCCCATGTCAGGTGTGGGCCTACACCATTCAGTGCCCGGGTCTGGGCTGGGGGTTGGTGAGCACCATCCTCCCTCCACCTGAACAAAGCCATGTGCACACTGGCTGTTAGTGGATTACAAGTTGTGCAGTCATGTTCATAATCAACATCAGAACATTTCCATTACCCTAAAATGAAACTCCGTACCCTTCAGCTACTAGTCTCCTGCCACCCCCAGCTCTAGGCAAACACTAACCTTCCACCTACAGCAGCGGATCTCAACCTACGGGTTACAACCCCTGTGGGGGGCAAAGGACCCTTTCACAGGGGTCACCTAAGACCATCAGAAAACACAGGTATTTACATTATGATTTGTAACAGTGGCAAAATTACAGTTATGAACTAGCAATGAAAATAATTTTATGGTTGGGGTCACCACAACATAAGGAACTGTATTAAAGGGTTGCAGTGTTAGGAAGGTTGAGAACCACTGATGTGCAGACTTCAGGCATTTGGTAAAACTGTAACCACAAACTCACTGTCATGAGAGTTTGGTGTGTGTGTGTGTGTGTGTGTGTGTGTGTGTGTGTGTGTGTGTATGCTTACATGTCATGATCATGTGGAGGTCAAAGGTTGGTGTTGAATGTCTTCCTCAGTTGTTCTCCAAAATTATTATTATTATTATTATTATTATTATTATTATTATTATTATTATGAGACAATGATAGCCTTGACTGGCCTGGAACTCTCCATGTAGAACAGAATGGTCTCAGACTCATAGAGATCTGCCTGCCTCTGCCTCCCTAGTGCTGGGATGAAAGATATGTATCACCACACTGTTTATTAATTTATTTTTAGACAGGCTCTTCCTGGCCTGGAACTTGCTATTTTGGGCCATCAAAGTCACAAAGATCTACCTGTCTCTGCCTCCTAAGTACTAAGACTGAAGGTGTGTGCTACCTTCTGTAAACCTCCTTTGCAACTGTTCCTGATTTCACTCCTTACAAGGGCCCTAAAAAGTAGACTCAGGGCTACTGTCTCTAACCCCACTTAAGAGGCAATCACTGGCCAGCTCTAAATTTGGCTCAAAAACTATGGTAGTGGTCTTGTTCTTGAAATGGGATTGACACCATCCTAAACCCATTAGGAGTCACAGGCACACTGAGGCTTTGGAAAAGCTGGGCTACGGTTGTGGTTGTGTAGAGATGTTGTCTCTGCTTCTTTTATGCAGAAGGTTCAGTCTAGAGCCAGAGTCAGCAAGGCCATCCTCTGAGCGCTCTCCTGCTAAAGAGATTCGGCATCCTCTGAGCGCTCTCCTGCTGAAGAGATTCGGGAATTTTCAGCCACTCTGAGATGGCTCCTGTCACCAGGAGAGAAGGACGCTTTGGGGCTCTTTCTAGGGTCCTTTGTCTCCTCCACAGCCCCTGGCCCGCCTGGCTGCCCCTGAATGTCTCCAGATTCCTCAGAAGTCCTGGATTGCCCTTCACCCATGCCAGGCTCTCATGCTGCCATGATATGGGAATACTGGGATATCTTTGAGAACTAAGGAGTTTTTTTGGAAGGAGTTAGAGTTCCAGAAACTAGATGGCCACCAAATTTTTCCCCAAACAGACTCCAGGGTTTTGTACTGGTGAATTCAAAAACTTAAATCTATGGACCACATTAGAGAGAAGTTTATAAACCCATAGGTAGGACTGGCATGGCGCTCAGCCTCAAGGCTGACATTCAACAGCACGTCAAATAGGGCAAGGGAACTTCAGAGAAAGAGCTAGAAGCCCAAAGGACCAGAAAGGTACACGTAGACTCCATTGGCACCAAGACTCTGAAGGGTGGGCATACCCACAGAGCCTCGTGGAGGCTTGTAGGGACTGTGCTGGGGCGGGAATTCTGGGAAGAAAAAGCACATTATCTCATCAAAGGAATAATTACTTCTCCCACCTCTTGAGCATAACTTAATGTAGACAGGTGTTCCTTCCTGAAGGGAGGTCTCTAGACCTGCCCAACTGTATTAATACAACCACATGTCTCCATCCAGATAAGTCCATTCTTTCTGCTAGGAGTCAACAGCTTCCCCTCTTGCGGGCCTTCAGTGCTCCTGCAACACCAGCTCCCTGTCAGCTGGTTGCTTTTGTGGCTGTAGCTGCTCCCTCTGCAGCAGCCTGACTTCTCCCTGTGGACACCCCATCACCATGACGTCTCTGTTCAAACCTTTGCTTGCCCCATTCTGCCCCTCCCCACTTTCTGCTCACAGTCAACCCGGAGGGGAAAATACAGCCACCACAGTGTGACCAGAAGTGTAAACAAGGGAGTCGGGCTGTCCTAGGACAGCCACACCTGGCCCCGCCCCCACCCCCACCTGCCCCTTCGGATTCTCAGGGCCTTTTGTTTACAGACTTGGGCTCACTGGGTTGAGCTTTGTAACACACATTTTTAGCATTCTCCTTCCAGTAAAGTAGTTGGTGTCCGTGTCCCTCCTGGTCCCATAGTCGTCTCCTCCAAACCCCACCGCCAGTAAAAACCTGCAGTTTTCCCCCAGCACCTGCCGCCTCACACAAGGAAAACCGCAGCTGCAGACAGGCAGGCAGGGCTGGCTACAAAAGTCTCTTCTACCAGCTGGAGATGTTTGGAGATGCCTGTACTCCAGATTCTGCCCCTGGGTTGCTTCTCCTTTGGGTCCTCTGCACACGCGGGATTAATGAGCTCTTATAAGGGTCTCATTTCCAATGTCTGGAAAAGAAGAGCAGGAGGACCCACCAGAAAGCGGGTCAGAACGCGGCCATTGTAGTAGTTTAACAGCGGTGGGAAGGCAACCTCGATGGGTTGGTGCCAGGGGCACCACAAAGTGACACCATACAACAGAGCTCATGTGGGAGGTTTATTGGGGGGGGGGTGAGGAGGAGAGGGGCAGAGGCGGCCTCTGAGCAGGAGTGGAGGGAATGGGGGAGGGTTGAGGAGGGCTATATTGCATGTGCATAAGGAGAGTGCTCTGCTTGGTGGCTACAAGTGTCACATTTTGCCCTGTTCTTGAGTCATGAGTACTGAACAGCTTGTACTTGCTCAATCCGAGCTCCCTGGATCCGTGGGATGCTAGCATATTCAGGCCTTGGATCTTCTTTCTCTATCTCACTCGTGGGAACTGCATCCTCCTCCATACCTCCCAGCTTGCCCGGGGGATGCCTTTTGAAAAACTTCAACCTCTAAACCTAGCACATTGACTTAAGGGCTTCTACACTTACCTGCCTTTGTAGTCAAACCTGGCCTCCAGACCGTTAGATAATCAATTCAAATAGCCACTGAAGGGACCAGACCCTCACCCAGCCCCCTGCTTTAGCAGCCATGAAAGGCTACAGAAAAGACCCAGAAAGATATAGGACTCTGACTCAGCATCATGTGCTGAGCTTCCTGACTTTGCCCATCCTCCCAGTCACTAGGAGGTCAGATACCCTCCACATGGCAAGAAACCAATCAGAAGTTAGCCAGTGGGCTCTGGATGTGCTTTATGGTTACAGTGGCCTACAGAGCATAGCAACCGCCCTGGGAGGGCCTACAGGCCATAGCAACCAGTTGACCAATCAATGCAGGACAGGTTGCCCACCATCTGGAAGTGCACCAATCCTGAGACTGTTGTGTACCTCTAGACACGCCCCTTGCACACTCCAATAAATTCCCAGCGTCCCGTTTCTCTGGGTCCTTCTCTTTCCACCCACCATGATGAACAGACAAAGGAACTGAGTTAAGACATTTAACTCATTAAACAACTAAAGACTCTTTGATTTTGCATCAAAATTGGTGATTTTGGGGTTCAGAATTTGGGCACAACCAGCAGCCTAGATCCCAATATTATACAACTTTGCAACTTCTGCCAGTTATCTGGTAGGTGAAAGAAGGTGTCCTATGTCCAAGTGTTCTCCTACCTTAGCTCCAAGCCTCCCTCTGCTCTTTCTGTCCCTGGCTCAGCTAGCTATGAAGTCTGAACTAGAGGAACCCTCCAGGGCTCCTGACCCTGCTAACGAGCCTCTTCTTTACTGACCTCAACTCACAACTGCTCCTTCTTCAGCTCCTCTGTCTCCTCTTCTTCCTCTTGTCTGCCTGCCTCTCTCAAGTCCCCACTTGGATACCACACAGCCTTTCCTTCTGCTCTCACTAGGAAGCCAATTCTGCACTGTCCCCCAGTAAACCTTCCACATGAGAGTTCTGTTGTATGGTGTGACTTTGTGATGCCCCTTGGTTCCAACCCACTAAGGCTGCCGTCACATGAAACCTGGAGGAAGCGATGCCAGCCTTCCACTGGCCATGCTTCTGGACTGCTCCGTGAGAAAAAGCCTGATGGCCAGAGGATGTTCAGTGTGGTTCTTGGAGCCACTACCTCCTTTCTGGTTTTCTCTCCTATAGTCTGCCTCTTCTCAAGCCCCCACAAGCCACCGATTTACTATTGATATTGGCTGATATGGGGAGTCTGTGGCCATTTCCGGAAGGGGCCCAGGTTCTTGGGTCCCCAAAGGAAGAATTTAGCAAAAACAAAGATAACTAAGAGTATATTTCCAAGGTACCATGCTGAAGCAAGGCCACAACAGCCCAGATGCTGTGCTGTTCCAAGCTAGGGTTTCACATGAAATAATATGGGGTTTCCACACATGCTCAGTTACCTGTAGTTACAAATCAAGCTTGACTTTTTATATACTTGTATGAGTTCTAACCCACATACAGTTCCATAACATTACCACAGTAAGTATACAGAACAGTCCTGTAGGGTTCCCAATCTGTCCAACCAAGGATTGGACTGGGTCTCTGAATCCAGCTCTGCCCTCCCTGACAAGGCTTCCAGGAGTCACCGGATTAGACTCGAGAACCTGTAGAAGGAAACCCTTACACACTGTGTACTCTAGGGGCACTTAGTCCAGTTTCAAAAGTCCCCATAATCTATCACAGTCTCAACAATGTGTTAAAGTCCAAAGTTCAAAGTCTTCTTCTGAGCCACATGGCAATCTCTCTCTCTCTCTCTCTCTCTCTCTCTCTCTCTCTCTCTCTCTCTCTCTCTCTCTCGGTTTTTCGAGACAGGGTTTCTCTGTGGCTTTGGAGACTGTCCTGGAACTAGCTCTTGTAGACCAGGATGGTCTCGAACTCACAGAGATCTGTCTGCCTCTGCCTCCCGAGTGCTGGGATTAAAGGTGTGCGACACCAACACCCGGCAGCAATCTCTTAACAATAATCACCTATAAAATCAAAATAAAACAGGAAATCACATACTTCCAAAATACAAATGGCACAGGATATACATTACCATTTTAAAATGCAGGGAAGGGAGCACTGTGAGGAAATACTGTACCAAAGCAAGATGGAAAACCAGCTAGGCAAACTCCAAACTCTGCAACTCCCTCATGTCTCCTCAGCTCTCCATTCAGCTTTGTTGACTTCAACACACTTCTCTCTCTTGGGCTGTTTTCACTACCTGTTAGCAGCTCTCCTCAGCAGGTATCCCACAGCTCTGGCATCTCCAACATTTTTGGGACTCCAAGGCAATCCAGGCTTCACCTTTACAGTTTCACACAATGGCCTCTCTGGGCCTCCATGCAGGGATATCCTTGATATGTTCCTGGCTTCTGCGGTCCCCTTTAGCTGAAGAAGGAGATTCCATAACCCTTTTTGTGTATCTTTGACTCCAAACCCAGAACTGCATAGCCAAAGCTGCTTCCTGGGGCTGGAACATGGCCCCCTTGTTCAAACACATTTTCACCAGATTTCTGTTTTCCATGGTTTCCTTTGCTGCCTAAGTCTGGCTGTGGAGCAGGCTGTCCTCCAACTCAGAGATCCACCTGCCTCTGCCTCCTGAGTTCTGGGATTAAAGGTGTATGCCACACAACCAATTCTAAGCTTTTCTTTAGTTCCCTTTTACAAGTTGGAAGCCTAGCTGGGTAGGATCTTGCTCTGAGGTCACAACTCCCTTTATTCCATCTAGCAACAACAGGCTTTTCTTTAGTCTTTTTATTCCCTCAAACACAGGATTTAGCTCCATTAAATTTCCTGGTGCCCCTTTTCTCCTTCAACTGTACATTTTATATTTTTCCTTGCTCAGCTTACCGCTTTTCATTATAGATCAACATAAAACTGGCCACTAATAGCCAAGCAACAGTCAATACTAGGCTGTTTTGAAATGTCCTCTGCCTAAACTGTTAATCCATAGCTCTTCAATTTAGCCTCAGGCAGATTTTTTGGACAAGGGCAGAAAGTAGCCACATTCTTTGCCAAAATATTACAAGAATAGTCTCTAGGCCACACACTAATATCCTTCTCCTCTGAAATCTCTTGAGTCAGGCCCTCATAGTTCAAATCACCCTCAGCACTATTGTCTTCCATGTTCCTACAAGTATGGCCTATGAAGCTTGGGTTAAAGCTTTCAAATGTGTTTCTAATCCAAAGTCTACATTCCTCCAAACAACAACATAGGCCTATCACAAAAATAACTCAGTCCCTGGTACCAACTTCTTGTCTTAGTTAGGGTTTCTATTGCTGTGAAGAGACACCATGATCACAGCAACTCCTATAAGGAAAAACACTTAAGTGGGACTGGCTTACAGTTCAGAGGTTTACTTCATTATCATGATAGTAGGAAGCTGGAGGCCTGCAGGCAGGCATGGTTCTGGAGAAGGAGCTAAGAGTGCCACATCTGGATTGGCAGACAGCAGGAAGAGAGAGTGAACCACTGGGGCTGACTTGCATTCTGAAACCTCAAAGCCCACCCCCAATGACATTCTTCCTCCAGCAAGGCCACACCAAGGCCACACATACTCCAACAAGAAAACTCCAATAATGTCACTCCTTCTGAGTCTATGGGGCCATTTTCACTCAAAGCCCCACAACACCCAAGCTGGATGTCCCATTGTCTTCTAGCCCTTAATCCTCTGCTTTCCTTCAAGATGGCATCTCAGGTTGGTGCAAAGGAGAAAGGGACAGTGTTGGGACCAGAGGGATAGGAACCCTGCTGGTAAGGCTTCTTAGGACCTGGGGACAGTGGTGCTGCTCTTGATGCCTAGGTTGTGTCACAGACAATAGCAGTGCCACAGTGGATGTAGAAGAGCCTTTCATCCCTGTGCACAAGAATAGCCTCTGCCCTGAGAACCAGGAATGTGGTACACAGGAGAGGGCAATGAGTGGGACAGCCCCGGCAGGAGGGATGCCCATAACAAAGGAGGTGACTTTTATCTTCCAAACCAAACAGAAGCTTCTTTCTTCGTGTGTACACATATGTGTGTATCACATTTCTTCTGTGGAAACATGAATAAATGTCGCCCCAGATAGGGCACTGATGACTGAACAAAGAAACACTTCCACCCAGTGGCTTGGTGAGCCAATGAGTTAATAGGGCTTACAGGAGCAGGGGTGAGGACTTTCTTAAAGGAGTGTGAGTGGCCCAAAGACAACCACACCATTGCAGTGTCCCACCCTGTCATGGGGTTGGTCCTTCAGTTAACCTTCCACATTTCGTATGCAACTTTTTGACACTGTCATCGACAAATGTGTTGGGCTGTATTCATAGCGATCTCAGGACACAGACTGCAAGCTGCACACACCTGTACTTCCCAAGGTTTATACACCCAGAAATTATTTTCACTGCTACTTCATAACTCTAGTTTTGCTACTGTTATGGGTTGTAATGCAATTATCTGATAAGGGACCTAAAGGGGGTCTCGACACACAGGTTGAAAACCCATTATCTAAATGCTTGAAAGTATGAGCATAAACTTTTTTTTTTAAATGTATGTCATTTTTATTTTGTTTTCTAAGATAGAGTCGCATATAATCCAGGCTGGCCTTGAACTTGATTTGCAACTAAGCATGACCTTGCACCCCTGATCCTCTTGCTTCCACCTTCCAAGTGCTGGGATTATAGGAGTTCATACCTAGATAGAAGGCAATTTCTTTGTGACCATCCCCGAACCTCTGCTCTTCCTCTCCCACCCCCACCAAGTTGTTCCTTCAGTACTTTACAGCAGGTTTGGGTAAGGCTGTTTATAAGTATTTCAGAGACAGATGAGGAACAGAGCTGGGTTCTCCCCTATTATCATTATCATTATTATTATAATTATTAGTCATCTTTCTCTTCCTTCTTCTTTAGTTCTCTAGACAGGGTTTCTCTGTGTAGCTTTGGAGCCTATCCTGGCACTCGCTCTGGAGACCAGGCTGGCCTCAAACTCACAGAGATCCACCTGCCTCTGCCTCCAGAGTGCTGGGATTAAAGTATGCATCACCACTGCCCAGCTTGACTTAAAAAAAAAAAAGTGAATTTTGGGTCCAGGTGCACACCTTTAATTCCAACACTTGGGTGGCAGGCCGGTCTCTGTGAGTTTGAGGCTAGTCTGGTCTACATAGCTAATTTCAGGACAGCCAGGGCTAAGACTGTATCTCAAAAAATAAAACATAAAAATAAAGAGAGAAAGAAAATCAAAAGTGAAAATTTGACCACTTTATAATGTGCTGGATGGAAGGTGTGACCTGACCTCACCTGGGCCATTGTCACACACACTCCTCACATGAGCCAAGGGACCAAAGGGCTCCTGCTGGGACTGCTAGAAAGTTGTCCCTACTCTTAGACTACAGACTCTTGCCAGATCTTACCCCTCTCAGCTGCTAACCCCTGGATCAGTTGTTTATAAAATGCTATTTCATATGCCAGTGTCAAGACCTATGTTCACCTGTAGATGGAGTTTCTGTCCTGCCTGGTCCTACAGCTGCTTAGTCTCAAATAAACACACAGAGGCTTATATTAATTATAAATTGTTTGGCAGATGGCTCAGGTTCTTATTGGCTAGTATGAACCCATTTCTATTAATCTATGTATCTCCACGTGGTCTAGGCTTACCGGAGAAAGCCCAGGAGTCCTACCTTCGGGGTAGCTACATGGCATTTCCTTGACTCGGCCTACTACCTTTCTCAATCCCTGTTTGGATTTCCTGCCTGGCTAAGTCCTGCCTGTCCACTGACCGAAACAACTTTATTCATCAACCAATAAGAGAAACATATGCTCACAGCATACAGAAAGACATCATCCCCCTTCATTCACCACCTCTAATGTGAAATTAGTCTTCCTTCCTGAAGGCAAGTATGGTGGTTCTTTTCCCAGAGTTTCTGAAATCCCAGTAGGGGAGCAGCTTCCCACAAACTCCCAAAGGTCCTGCTGCATGATTCTGGTTCTGTAGTGCACAGGACTGGAGACTTGTCCTCTGCCAGGCCTAAGGAAGAGGACATTGTCTTTCCCACCTGGAGAGGCCACTTCAGAGGGTGGGGGCTGGACACTTCACCTCTCTGGATGAAATGCTGGAAGACTCAAGCATCCATGGCAAAGAGCAGCGTAAATCCTTGAGAAAAGGAACACCTTGGAATGTGTCTGCTTTTTGGTGACAGCTCCTCAGACACTGGTTAGTGCCCATGACCAGCACCAATCTCTCCCACCCTTTCTGGGCTTCTTCAAGGGCAGCAGTGGCTACCTGTCTCACATTGGCTTTGAGTGATGTATGACTCGAGCACATGATGAGTGGCTCACAGGCAAGGGTTTGCAAGGCACTGTCTGACAGAAGGCTGGCTTCTGGGGCCACTCTGCAGAGAGGGCCCCTCACTTCCATACACTGGTTAACCGCGAAGCCAGGAGCACCAGGCCTTCCCTTCCTGTGCAGCTTTGGTGAGCTCTGCCTCAAACTGAACTGCAGCCTTCCTCATGAACTGGTCCTTTGTGTTTACAGACATCTTAGTCACACACCTCAGCCTAGCACCCTGCCATCTTTGAGTCCCTCTCTATTCATCACTTGCTGGACTAGAATGGTGAGAAGGACCACAGGGGAAGATCTTTCTGTTCCTGTCTGGGAGAGGCTTTACTGACCTCCACACAGGGCCAAGAAAGCCAGAGCATTAGTGTTGAGTGCTGTGGGCCACCTCAGAACCCTGAACAAGAGCCACAGAGACTTTGAGAAAGTTGTGGTATCCTCTGCAGAGTCAGGATACCTCTCATGTTCAGAAAAACTGCCATTACAGAGAAAGACCTGAAACTGTCTTGGGCCTCAGCCTTCTTTGTTCTCATCTTTCTTGTGTGGTTGGGTGCTCAGTGAGAGCAAGTCACCTCAGGTAAATGAGGAAAGGGGCTGTCAGTCAGAGGCAGAGCCCAGGGACCCAGACAGGAAGGGAAGGACCAGATTTTCCAGATCCACTCATTCAGCGAGGGGCAGGGGTGGGCTGAGCTTCTGCAGAGCAGCCCCCAGAGCTAACCTTCTCTCAGACTCAGCCTTTGAAACCAGTTCCCATGAGCCAACCACTGTTTGCTCACATTTTCATAAACACCATGACCTTTGCTTAGTAGAGCCTGGGGAAAGCCAGAGCACACTTTCCCACTTTGAAATGCTTCAGCACACAAGAGCAACATGGCTAGTCCACTGCCACCTGAATCATTTTTTCCAGATGTGGTGAGAGGGTAGGCAACCCAGCTGGTGTCATGGGGAAAGTCCTGGATTCAACTGTCAGTCAGAGAAGCTGGCTAGTTACACAGACTGCAGTTGCTGGTGGTCCTGCCTCTCACAGAGCCTTCTCATCTGTGAGGGGCAGGGCATTGAGGGGGGCAGCATCCAGGGCCTGGCATTTTGCATGGGGTATGCGTGCACTCTAAGTGTAAGAGTGCACAAAACTTCAGAAGAAAAAAACAAAGCTCTTTGAGATAGTCAAACTATGCACCCCAGGCTGGTCTCAAACTTGAAATCCTCCTGTTCCACCCTCCCAAGTGTTGGAATTACAGGTAAGAACAACACATTGAGTGTGAGAGGACTTAGAAGCCTAAGCCAATGATTTGGTGGTGGGCTGCAGAGGGAATGTATACTGAACTTGGTTTTAAAGTTTCTGGGCTGGGGGCTGGAGAAATGGCTCAGCAGTTAAGAGCACTGGCTGCTCTTACGGAGGACCTGGGTTCAATTCCCAGCACCCACATGACAGCTCACACCCGTTGCTGGGGTTTCTTTTCCCTCCAGGTCCCACAGCCATTTCAGCCCCAAATAAACACACAGAGACACTATATTAGTTATTAAACTATTGGTCAATGGCCCAGGGCTTCTTATTGGCTAGCTCTGTCTTAATTATTAACCCGTAACTACTAATCTATGTATTTCTACATGGCTTTATCTTACTGAAGAATGTCTGCCACATCCTATCTTCCTGGTCTCTCTCTCTGCCTACCTTTCCCAGAATTCTCCTCATCCTAGTCCCGCCTATCTTCCTGCCTCTATTGGCCACACATGGTTTTATTCATCAACCAATAAGAGAAACATATATACAGAAGGACATCTCCCATCATACACCTGTCTATAACTCCTGCTCTAGGGGATGACACACCTTCTTCTGGCCTTTTGGGGCACTGCATGCACACAATGGACAGACACAGACTAAACACATGAAATAATTTAAAAAGGAAGGAAGGAAGGAAGGAAGGAAAGAAGGAAGGAAGAAAGGAAGGAAGGAAGGAAAGAAGGAAGGGGGAGGGAGGGAGGGAGGAAGGAAGGAAGGAAGACAAAAGCAACCTAAGGGTGAAGGGGCCCAGGCTCACAGTGTGAGGTGCAGTCCATCATGGGGGACCCCACAGCAGCAGGGGCTTGGGGCAGCTGGTCACATGACACCACAGTCATGAACAAATGCTTGTGCTCAGCTCACTTTCTCATTTTTAATTATTTTTATTTTGTGCGTGTTTACCCGCATGTTTGTCTATGTAGCACACTTGTGCCTGGTACCTAAGGAAAACAGGAGTGGGCCTTGGGTCCTCTGGAAGTGGAATTATGGATGGTTATGAGCCACCATGTGGGTGCTGGGAACTAAACCCAGGTCCCCTCTAAGAGCAGCAAGTATCCTTAACCACTGAGCCATCTCTCCAGACCGTTTCCATTTTCTCCTTTTATACAGCCCAGGGTCCCACCCCAAGCAACAGTGGGACCCACACAGACCTTTCAAGATAATCTTTTACAGGTGTTCCCAGAGGATGCCCACGGGTGAGTCTATGACAGTGGAGACCAAGAGTCACACCAGCCCTGCCCCCACCACTGAAATATAAATGAGATTGGAAGCCAAGGACAACGCTGAGGCCTGACCCATCAGACCTTACTGACAGCCCCAAGTACACTGAGACTCCCACAAGCCTATCCACTTCCAAAGAAAGTGGCTGCTGGTTGTCTTGGGAACCTGCACGATAGTTGCTGCCGGGACCTACCCACCCTGCACAGTCGATCTCCCTTTTCTCAATCAGGGGCTCTCTGCAGCATACCCGCTGGCTTTGCCATTCTCCCTGCTTTGTGGTCATGGAAAGAGAATGTCAGTCACACATCTCATTGGTTTTCTGTTTTCTCCTTATGACTCATTTTATGAGTGTTTCAGGAAAGCACACGGAGACTTCTTGACTCAGTTTTCTTCTCTCTTCTCAGGACCCTGTGGTAGCCTACTCTCCCCAAGAATAACAAGGCCAGGGCACCTGAGATCACCGGGTGCCTGCCCTGTCCTCTGAGAACTCGGGGGATAGGTTTGGGCACCTCTTGAGTAGTAGCCCTCACTGTCTGCTGTCTTCTGAGAAAAGTAGAGGCTGTGTCTATCCTTAAGAGAGGGAGTCAGCTGAGATTTCTCCCCTGGTAGCCCATCCTTGGTCTTCAATGCCCTAGTCTTCCAGAGAATTAGAACCAGCCTGATGGTTCATCACATTGCTACTTGGACCATCCTATAATTCTTTTCCTAGTTATGAGTGACAGAACTACAAAATGGCCTCTGTGCTTACCTAGGGCCAGCCAAACAAAGAGAAGGCATGGAACCTGACTGAGCCGATTTGTCAGTGAAGGTTTCTATGAGGGGTGGTCGAGGCAAGTGCACGACGGGAGGGGAGTGGGGGGGGGGGAGCCGGCCTAGTCTTGCTCGAGGCCTGAACCCAAGGAGTGGCCTGGATGGGGCCTGACCAACAGGCTTCGGCTCTTGAGGCCTAGCCTCTTCTGGTAGCAGTGGAGTAGCAGTTGCTGAATACAATAGCCACAGCTTAAAAGGGAACAACAACTAAAAAGGAAAAACAACAGTAAGTCCTTGATCTGTGGTGTCCAGGAAACTAGAGAGGGCAGATGACAGTTGCCAACATACATAGTTCAAGGGAATGGACCCAAGATTAGTTTGAGAGGTCCTTGATCTAAGGGTTGGAGAGCACAGGGATAAAAATGTGAAAGAATGCAGCCATCACAATGGCTGTGCTCTCTGCAAAGTTCCTCTCCCTGGTACCTCACCCTGAACCAGGCACTGATACCACCACCCCTTTATGGACAGGAGAGCAAGCAGTTAAAACAATAATCAGACATCTCAGATTCAAGTGACTGTTCATACCAACTTCTGTTACAGGCCAGGTCCCCACTCTCTCAGGAACTGTCTCCTGTAGTCCTCAGACAGTATCCCATTTGACAGATAGGCCTGGGAATGTGACTGAGGGTGTGAACACAAGTCTACAAGTCCAATATCCCTGTACATTAAAAACACAAAGAAACAAACGAAAAAAACAGCACCTCTCTCATTCTGGAGTTCATGGATTTGGCTAGGCTAGCTGACCAGCAAGCCCCAGGCATCTACCTGTCTGTACCCTCTGGCACCGGGTTATAGGTTCATGGTGCCTGGCTTTGTTTGTTGTGTGCTGAGTAAGGAAACTTGGGTCCTCGTTCTTGCACGGCAAGCAGAGTCACATCCATGCCCGGGTACCTCTCTGAGACAGAGCTAGATTGGCTCTGACCTTCAAATGACCAGAAGGCAACTCAGGGTCTTCAGGGCCATTCCAGACCCCCATGCTGGTGGAGGATGGTAACCTCGTAAGCCCTAAGCAGGTCTCAGTAAGAGGAAGGAAGAGGGAACAGGCAGGCATGGAAGGGGCACTACCTGGGCCCAGCTATAGCAGTGTTCCCGCCTGCACCTATTTAGAGGTTATATAAGAGTCACCAGTATAAACCAAAGAGGTACACTCACCACGTGCTGTGGTTTCTGCTTGATTTTTTTCTGTTTGTGGGGTAGGACCAGTCAATAGACCAGAAGCCACGTCTGGAGAGGGACTGATTGCACCTGTCCCTTGGCTAGTGATGACAGAAGCAGGATTCAAATCTAGACTGTGAGACTCCAGCATTCAGGAGATTCCCTCCTGAGTCAGGCATGATGGCTCACACCTGAAATCCCAGCACATGGTAGGCTGAGGTGGAAGGATCACTGCAAGTTCAAGGTCAGCCTTGGCTACATAGTGAGTGCCAGGCTGAAATACAGAGCAAGACACTGTTTCAACCCAACTCAAAAAAAAAAAAAAAAAAAAAAAAAGAGCTGGCTGTAGTAGCCTATATAGTCTCTTTTCTATTGCTGCAATAAAACATGATAGAGGCAACTTATAAAAGAGTTTAATTGAGCTTACACAAGGAAGGTAGCTGAAGCAGCAGCTGAGAGGTCATATCTTGACCAAAGTAGAGAGCACACTATAGTGGTAGGAGGCTTTTGGAGCCTTAGAGCCTGTCCCCTGTAACTCACCTCCTCCAAGAAGACCATACATACTTCCTAATCCTTCCTAAACAGTTCCACCACCTGGGAATCATGTATTCAAACCTAAGAACCTATGGGGGCCATTCTTATTCAAATCACCATATAACCCAACCCTGTTATCCCAGCATTTCGGAGGTAGAGGCAGGCAGTCCTGAGCCACATTGTGAGCCTGAGACCAGCTTGAGCTACATAAGAACCTGTCTCAAAAAAAAAAAAAAAAAAAAAGAAAGGGAGGAAGGAAGGAAGGAAGGAAGGAAGGAAGGAAGGAAGGAAGGGAAAGAAAAGAAACCAACAAAAAGTTCACTTTGAGACAAAGAGAATGAAGCCAAAGTGGAGCAGGGAGGGGTAAAGAAGCTTTTTGGGGGAAGTGTTTTGAACAGTGTCTGACACATAGGGAGTGCTGAGTTATAGGCCACCACTATATGACCACCTTGATTACCTCATTTCTTTGTACAGGTCACACAAATGCAGAGTGCCAGGCAAGACCTACAGCTCACAATCTAGTGTCAGCTTTCTTCATCATCAATAGCCATGTGACGTAAACAGAATAAAGACTGTGTGGCAATGTGAAATTAAAACCAGGGTTGTACCATGTCACTAAAATCATGTACTCACACTAATTTATTAAAGACTTATTTTTTACTCATGTACGTTTGTATATGCCCACATGTGTGCAGTTGCCTATGGAAGCCAGAAGAGGGTGTATTGAGGGGCCATCTCTCCAGCCCCTGTTTTTATAAAATAGTCTTTGAATTATTATGAAAACAATATAAAGTTCTCATATACTGCACACAGTTTCCCCTATAGTAACATGTTATATCCGTAGGATAGCATTTTCCTAATTAATGGGACAGTGTGGTATCTCAGGTGAGTATAGAGTCTGGAGGCACCTGGCAGACCTCTTTGCTCTTGTGTCCTAGAACAGACATAGAGCAGGGACATGTGGATAGAGGTAGAAGCAGAGATGGTTTCTTAAGGGAAAAGAGCACTGACTTCCAAGAGGAGAGTGGGCCAGAGCTGGGGAAAGGCTAAGGCTCCGGAGCCTGTACCTTGAACCTAGGTGACATTTATGAGTCATTTGCATATCAACCACATTTCCTCCAAGGGAGATTTCCAGTCTTCCTCTCTGTTACAGAATTTTTTTTAATTATTTACTTATTTTTTTACTTACTTATTTTGGTTTTTCGAGACAGGGTTTCCTCTGTGTAGCTTTAGAGCCTATCCTGGCACTTACTCTGTAGACCAGGCTGGCCTCGATCTGTTATAGATTTCATTTCTTTATTATTTTTAAAAAATATTTCCACTAGGAGGTGGTGTCCCATGCCTTTAATCCCAGCACTCTGGAAGCAGACACAGGCAGATCTCTCTGAGTTTGACGCCAGCCTGTTCTACAGAGTGAGTTCCAGGACAGCCAAGGCTACACAGAGAAACCCTGTCTCAAAAACAAATAAATAAATAAATAAATTTTTAAAACCTAACAACAACAAAAAATATGTTTATGGTTTACTTTATGTGTTGGCATGGATGCCTACATAAATTTGTATGCATGCTTTATAACCACGAAGCCAGATCTCCCTAAAACTGGAGTTATTATAGACAGTTATGAGCTGCCATGCAGACACTGGGAACTAAACCCTGATCCCCTGCAGGTGAAGAAAGTGCTGTAAACTTCTGAGCCATCTCCCCAGCTTCTGTCACAGGATTCTTATAAGGCCTTTCAAAACTCATTATCTGCCCCTGACCACCCCTTCACATTGGGGCATTATTACAAACTAAAGTCCATATTCTATTGTAGTACCTGGTTTCCACTTAACCTTTTCTGTTCCAGGATCCAATCCAGGATGCAATCAATACTATGCATGCTTCAGGGTCAAGTCTCCTCTAGGCTTCTCTTGGATGTGATAATTTCTCCATTTCCTGATTTTTGGGAACCTTGACTTCTGAGGCATTCTTGCTAGGTATTTTCTAGACTACCCTTTAAACGAAGTTTGTCTGATGTTTCCTCACAATGGAACCAGGGTCTGCAACTACAGGGAGGAAGACCATGGAAACAAAGTATGCCCCTACTCTCTCTCTCTCTCTCTCTCTCTCTCTCTCTCTCTCTCCTTTCTTTAATCACAACAAAGGGACAAGGACAGGGATATGTTATGTTAGTGCATGTGTGCCATGCCCTGGGAGGCCAGAAGAGAGTGGGGGTTCACCTGGAGCTGGAGTTACAAGCAGTGAAGGGTGCTGGGAGCCGAACGTGGGTCCTCAATTCCCTAGGAGACTCATCTTAAACTCACTTTTGCTTCCATGGTCTTTTGAGAACAAGGGGCCTCAGCAGAGCTGAAACCTGTGGTCTGGGGATCCATAAGCTCTACTCCCCTTTAGGCAAGAATGAAGGATAGGAAAATTTAGAGATCATGAGAAGAGAAAGAAACCCCTCACCCAGTGTCTGGATGAAGCCACATGAGAAGCAGTAATTCCAGCAAAATTAGCACCTGATAGAGATACTATTCCTGTCACGTATAGATCTGTTATCTTAGACTTAAGGTCTGAGTGTATTTAGACTTAAGTAGGGCCTCATTTTTCTATCAGTTTCTTGGAATAGCAACCAAACTGTTGAATTTGTTTACAGTAAAAATCTACCAGCAGAGGCAGGGATATCTCTGTGAGTTTGAGGCCAGCCTGGTCTACAAAGTGAGCTCCGGGACAGCTAGGGATACGCAGAGAGACCCTGTCTCGAAAAACAACAACAACAAAATCTACCTTCTGGTATATCTAGATTGTTGTCAATTGTCATCCTGGCAGGTGGCCCTCAGCAACAACCTTGTCATCCAATTAGGTTCCTTAGCCACTCTTTGAAGATACCCTATAGATGACTATTATAAAGACAATGAAGTACCCCTCAGCTCAGCCCACACCCATGTTTTCTTTCTGAGTGACCCGTGCTTCCTGTTCACCAAGCCCACAGACGTATCCTGGTCCCTGACTAAGGAGCTGTTTGCTCAGCTTGGATCTGCCCATTGTATCCTATAACAGAGCTGCTGTAGTGACCTAAGGAAGCCTCCTGGCACACCATCTGGGTAATGACAGGAGCTCGGCAGTGCAGATGATAACTAAGTCTGTGGTAGGTAATCAGGCCGTTAACATTCCTGGAGGGAGGGGCAGATCCTCTTGTCCAGTCATGATTCTTCCTGGCCCCTGGGTGTGTGTGGTCCTTGGCATTCGAGAGCATACAGGAGGTGGAAGGTTTACAGGGTGGGGTCAGTGACACACTTGTGAGTCAGCCACACTGGGACTGACTTGCTGACAGTACAGCTGCCCCTGAAGCACTCTTGCCCTGTAGTTAATTCCAATAAACTCAACTGGTTTGCTGAGCTGGACAGAGTCTATCCAGGAAGTCATGTAACAGTTCAAGGAGTCACCTGGAATGAAGAGAAATCCACTCGTTTAAATGAGAAAACTAGTTCTTAATAGCAAAACTTAGTTTCTATGCCAGGTCTAAAAGCATAGATACTGCCAGGCACAGTGACACATGCCGTTAATGTCAGTGTTTAGGAGGCAGGCATATTTCTGTGAGTTTGAGGCTAGCCTGATCTACATAGTGAGTTCCAGGCCAGTCAGGGTTACATAATGAGACCCTGTCTCAAAATCAAAACAAAATAACACAGTCATTTTGTGTCTCATTCAGAACTAGAAGTCTTGGGGTCACATGTGGTCCATGCCTCCTAGAATAATGGCCATTTACTTTAAAAAAATTTTTTTGAAGCAGGGTTTCTTTGTGTAGCCCTGGCTGTCCTGGAACTCACTCTGTAGACCAGGCTGGTCTAGATCTCAGAGATCTGTCTGCCTCTACCTCCTAAATGCTGGGATTAAAGGTGTGAGGCACCAGTACCCATCGAATAATGGCCATTTTCTTTCCCTTGAGTAGAGTGTGGGACAGGAGTTAAGCTCCCCAAGCGTATATCTGGAAACCAGACATCAACATCCAATGCCCTGCTTTATCACTCAAGACCCTTTTGAGTCTCTCACTGAACCTGGAAGTCCCTGGTCCAAAAGATCCTACTGTCTTTGCTTGCCTAGTACTGGGATTATAGGTACATTCTATCATACCCCACTTCTTTATGTAGGTGCTGGGTAGCAAACTTGGATCCTCTTACTGACTGGGCCATCTCTGCAGTCCTGGTTTTTCTCTTTCCTATCTGTTTTTCAGATAGCCCAAACCTAAGCCTATCTCCCCCCCCCACACACACACGCACATACATGCACACACAGGTATTCTCTCTCTCTGAAGGATGCTTACCGAAAGTAGTGGCTGCAGACTTCCCTCACTGAGACTAACCTCTAAGAAAAGCATACTTTTACTTCTCCATCTGCCTTGTCAGCAGCTCACAAGACTGCCTGACCGTGTGTGTGTGTGTGTGTGTGTGTGTGTGTGTGTGTGTGTGTGTGTGTGTGTGTGTCTCAAATTCTAAGTTTCCTTCTACATCTGTTTTTAAATATTTTTATTTATGAGGCCAAGAACCTGCAAAGAGGAGACCCCATGTTCTCAGCAACAATACCACTAAGTGAACACAGTCAGCCCTTGGAAACCTCTTCTGACTTTTCTCAAATTTCATAGAACACTGCACACTCCTCTCTGTTCTCCCTCATTGTTCTCCATGCTGCAGGTGCTCCTTGTTTGGCTCTGAGTTTCCATTTCCTCCTTCCATTTGTGTCTCAAAAATGACAGAGCTGCTCCAGAGATGGCTTAGCGCTTTCAGTGGTTACTGTCCTAGCAGAGCACCCGAGCTCAGTTCCCGTCACAACGTTGTACGGCTCACAACCACCTGTTCTGGGGGATCTAATGCCCTACTCTCCTGGCCTCTGTGGGCACCTGCACTCACTCCTGCTCCCCCATGTATACACAATTAAAAATAATTTTTAAAAAAAGAATTGCTGGCAGAGCAAGGCTCCTTCCTTCCTAGGGATCCGGTTAGAACTAAACAGTGGAACCAAGGCCTGTTAAACAAGTTTTTAGGGCAAAAGCCCAGACTCTGACAACCTCTCAAAAGCTATGGTTAAACATACACCCCCAACTAAAAGATGAATAGTGAAAAGCAGAGATATTTATTGAATGTGGCCACACTGGGAAGAACAATAAAGGTGTCCTGGAGTCAGTCTTGGGGTGCTGACTTGAGATGGGTTTTAACGTAAGAGCTGGGGCCAGAGATACGCTAACACAGTGTCCTGGTCTAGGTGTGGTTCTGTTGGCTCTTGCCCTACTGTTGTGCTCTGCAGCAGTTCTGAATGTGTGGAACAAGGTAGTACTCAGAAGAGGGTGACCCCTTCTCCAGAGTACAGCAGGGCCTCATGGGTAAGTGCCCTCATCTGGCCCTGGGAACTGGAGGATATTCTATCTACAGAGTTTATTTTCTTCTGGAATCCAAGGTGGTTGAAGAGTAAATTAATGCAATTTATGCCTGTGCCTTCAGCCACAGTGAAGGAAACAGACAGGAAATGAAGGTGGAACTTCAGGTTTTCATTTTTCTTTAGCTGCCTCATGGGCCCAAGTGAGGAGTCAACACGGTTTAGCAAAGACAACTTCCAAGTGCCCTTTTCAGGCCCATGTTGGAGGGAGTGGAGATGGGGCCTGGCAGTCACTCCTGTCCACCTGGAAAGGCAGAGACACACGTGTGCCTATGGGTGCACATGCACATATGTGTGCAGAAGGTAGAGAGGTTGATGCCCAGTGCTTGCCTGGATCACTCTCCACTATATATCAAGCAAGGGTTTCTCACCTGAACCCAGAGCTCACCACCAATTCTATAGCAAAGAATAACTCGCAGTCTTTCTTCTCGAATGTTTGATCGCGTGGTCTTTCAGCTTCCCAATCCAGCACTGGTAAAGTGGTGCATGTTGTTAGTGTTTTTGCAAATCTGGGGTCACTATCAAGTTCCTCTGACCTAGGAGCTGTGCATCTTTGGGGACTTTCAAGTGTTTCGGTGGCTTGTTACAGTCACTTTCACAGACCCTACTCATCCAGTTTGCTATTGATATTTCCATTGTGGCTTATTTTGTTTTTTAATGCTATGTCAGTATTCCCCATAAAGACAGAAATACCTTAGGGAGAATCTCTACAGATGAGAGGGAAACCTCCCAGATGACGGAGAGGCAAGAGCATAGTCTAACCGCAGTAAAAGCTCCACATATGGAGTTAAGGGTATGGGAATGATCAAAGCAGGTGAATGGCCTGAGTGTTAGGCCAGAGGTGAAGAGATGGGACAGGGTATGGTGTAGTGACTGTCTGAGGACAGGCCTTCATACCTCTGTATAAGAGGATCACTGGGAACATGAAAGACAACCTAGTCTTTTGCTAAATCCATGAAGTGAGGATGACATGAACCTGGCACTGAATCTAACTATAGCCTCTTCTGGGTTTGTTTATTTCACCCCAGCAGACCCTCTCTGCATTTCTGTCAGACTTCTGAAACTCCTAGAACTCTGCTGCAGGCTCTTAACCCTCTGTGGTCTGTCACCTACATGTATACATATACTGAGATATACTTACTGTATGATGTATGTTAATATCAGTAATTAAGACTGGAATAAAGAACCTATGTGCTCCTTGGCCAGGACTATCAAGACAAACAGGACTAGCTGGCAATTGCTGCCAATGACACTAACATATCTTGTGAATTTATTGTTAAATAAAATCCGGTATTGTGGGAAGACAATGGTACTCATCTGTGCTTCTGACATAGTGTAGTCCCAGCAAGTTCCAGAAACAAGCTGAGTTAGACAATAATTTCAACTCCCTTCATTGAGAAGAACAAATGACAGACGGGAATCCCGTGGTTCATGCTGGGAGTCGGGTCTCAAAATGAACCATGAAATACAGAATAGGCACCAAAACAAAGAGCAGAGGCAGCTTGAGGTTGGAATCCAGAGAAAAGCTGCTTGAAGCTCTTGAGGTAAGGGACCAGTATCCACAGCTAATCATCAGGCTACCCCACACTGGCAAGACCCTCACACAAGGCAACAGGATACAACAGAAAGGATACAACAGTAAGCAACTGTCCCAAACATGCCCCTGCTTTTACTTCCTTCCTCTCTCAAGGCCTTCTAACTTCTTCAACAAACAGCGCCATGCCCACTGAATTCCTGTGATGACCACCTATTGATCACTTATGACTGACAAGGTACAGATGGAGACAATCTCAAGAGGCAGCATAATCCTACCCTTGTGGGACTTTTCACTCACCTTGTCCTGAAAAATCAAGAATAAATACTAGATTCAAATTAAGCCAGTCTCTCTGTGTTGTACAACATCTTGTGAAACCCTGTGTGAGTTTTTAGCCATCATCTACTCAATTCACATCTTTCTTCAGTTAATAATACTCTTTGTTCATTATGCAACTACCAACTAACCTCACTGTGGGCTAATCTCTAGCAAGAGACAACTTCTCTGCCCTTGTGGGGCTTTCTACCTACTTTCACATAAAACCTGGGGGAGAATAAACTAAACTCAAAAGTCAGTCTCTCAAGTTATTACATAATATTATGAAAAACCTTGAGAAAATTAAATAGGAAGCTACTATGTCCAGTAAATCACTCTCTTGCATCCCAAACAGCATCCCTGAGTTCAAGCAGCCATCTAATGAGCAAGCAGGGGGCTCATGGTGTCATAGAACCATAATGCTGCAGTTTTAGTATCAGAGAGACCTTTGGCCTCTGTCTTGTCACTAACACTTGGAAGGTCAGGGAAAGTTCATCCCACTCTGGGAGGAACAATAAAAGCACATTCTGATGGCCAGGAGCCCACCAGAGCGTCCTGGAATAAGATCAGCAGTCTAACTTAATCAGTGTGATACCCTTATCACAAGGGACTTGGAATCCGGACCCATGCACAATTTTATTTCTCTAGGTTCAATGAAATTTTAAACAAATTTACTAAGATGAAACTTGTTCATTTTTTATTGCTGTGATGAAATATGTCACAGAAACAATGTAAGGGAGAGAAGAGCAGCCAGGACCCAGAGGGGCATGCTGTGTTAGGTCTCTCTCTCTCTCTCTCTCTCTCTCTCTCTCTCTCTCTCTCTCTCTCTCTTTCTCTCTTTCTTGCTCAGATGTGTGTGTGTGTGTGTGTGTGTGTGCTGCATGAGTTTATATGTACCATGTGTGCAGGTGCCCATAGAGACCAGAAGTCAGCATCAGATCTCCTGGAACTAGACAGAGTTAAAGGCAGTTGAGAGCTGTTATGTGGGTGCTGCGAATTGAACCCAGCTCCTCTGCAAAAATCATAAGTACTCTTAACCACCAGGCCATCTCTCTAGGCCTATTAGCTGGTTTTTTACTTTTTCCCCTTTTAGT
The DNA here is from genome assembly GCF_003668045.3 of Cricetulus griseus. Taxonomy (NCBI): domain Eukaryota; kingdom Metazoa; phylum Chordata; class Mammalia; order Rodentia; family Cricetidae; genus Cricetulus; species Cricetulus griseus. Next base: position 84,003,004 of record NW_023276807.1, on the reverse strand, counting down.
TTATCTGTGATCCCAACCTACCAAATGGTGCCATCCACATTCAGTCCCCACCCTGTAAGTAATTTCTGGAAACACCCCTCACAATTATATCCAGCACTCCAAGACCCTTCTCACACCAATTAATTTGATAATGGAGATTAACCATTCCAAACCCACCCCTTGTCAACTTGACAAGCAAATACATCTCCTTAAACTATAACATCCTGCCCCAGGAGCCCCCAAAGCTCATATCTGTCTCACAGTGAAAATTACATTCTTTTTTCATAGTTTTAAAAGTCCCAGCATTTTGTTTTGTTTTTTCTGTTTTGGTTTTTTTGAGACAGTGCTTCTCTGTAGCTTTGAGGCTGTCCTGGAACTAGCTCTTGTAGACCAGGCTGATCTCAAACTCACAGAGATCCACCTGCCTCTGCCTCCCAAGTGCTGGGACTAAGGGCATGCGCCACCAACGCCTGGCAAGTCTCAGCATTGTTAAAAAGTCCAAAATCAAAGTAACCTCTGAGACTCAAGGCAGACTTTTACCTGAACTTCCATAGAAATCAAAGGCCATTTACCAAACTTTCATTTATACACTGAACAAAATGACTTTGAAATTCTATCTTACAGCTGTCAGAATGGCTAAGATCAAAAACACAAGTGACAGTTCACACTGGAGAGGAAATGGAGCAAGGGGAACACTCTTCCACTGCTGGTGGAAGTACCAACTTGTACAGACACTTTGGAAATCAATATGGGGGTTTCTCAGAAAATTGGGAATCGTTCTACTGCAAAACCCAGCTATACCACTCCTGGGCATATACACAAAGGACACTCCATTATACCACAAGGATAATTACTTAACTATATTCATAGCAGCTTTATTCATAATAGCCAGAAATTAGAAACAACCTAGATGCCCCTCAACTGAAGAATGGATAAAGAAAATGTGGTACATTAACACAATGGAGTATTACTCAGCTGTTAAAAATGACATCATGAAATTTTCAGGAAAATGGATGGAACGAGAAAAGAACATCTTGAGTGAGGTAACCCAGACCCAGAAAGACACACATGGTATGTACTCACTCATAAGTGGACATGAGACCCAGGGAAGCTAAGTAACAAGGAGGGCACAAGGCGGGCGGGGGGGGGGGGGCAAGGATCTCCCTGGGCAGGGGAAATAGAAGAGATTTTGAGGGTGGATGGGGTTAAGAATAGGGGGGACCAGGTGAGGGGAGAAAATACTGGAAGAAATGACTGGAATTGGGGGCACGTCAGTGTAAGGTTGAAACCTAGAGCAGTGGAAACCCTAGCAAATACTCCTAATGATGGGGGACATAGAGCCTGAACCAGCCTTCTTCTGTAACTAGGCACGGCCTCAAGTGGAGGGCTTGGTACACTAACCCAGTTACAGAACCTTTGACCTACATACAGCTTGTCCTGCCTGCAGAATGTCCAGAGAGCCTAGCAAAATCATCATCAAAAGACCAGAGACACTTCACCTAGCAACTGAGGGGAGCAGATGCAGAGTCCCACAGCCAACATTTAGATCTCTGGGGTCCTGCAGAGGAGTGGGGAGAAGGATCTGAGGAACCGGAGGAAACAGGGACACCATGAGAACACGGACCACAGAATCAACTGACCAGGACTCATGGGGGCTCATAGAGATAAAGGAGCCCCTGGGGGTCTGACCTAGGTTCCCTGCATGAATGTTCTGACTGAGTAGCTTGGTGTTCTTATGCAATTCCTAACAGTGGGAGTGTGTGTGGGGTCTCTGACTCTTTTGCCTGCTTGAGAGACCCCTTTTCTGGCGCATTTTTGTCAGGACTGCTAACCAACAAATAACAAAGAAACTTAGTTATGAAACCTCGGCCTTGGCTTAGGCTCATCCCACTAGCTCTTATGTCTTAATTAACCCACTTTTTAAAAAAATGAATCTATGTCCTATTATGTGGCTATTACCTCTCTTCCATTCTGTGTGTCTGACTCATTCCACATTTCTATAACATCCTTGGACTCCTAGATTATTCTCTTCCTTTCTCTGTCCAGAAGTCCTGCCTACGTCTCCTACCTAACTATTGGCTGTTCAGCTTTTTATTACACTAATCACAGCAATACCTCTTCACATTGTACAAATATCCCACAACATTTCTCCCATTTTGTCTAAATAAAAAAGAAGGTTTTAACTCTAGCACAGTAAAACTATATACAATAAGAACAATTATCAAGTAAGAAATACATTCACAATGTAATTCCAAGAAAATACTCCACTATTTATCCTATCTTGGTAACTCCTAAGTTTTGTACTTCATTTACTTTCTATCAAAGCTACAGAAAACTGTAACTATAACTATCTAATCTTCAACCCCATCAGAGACCCAAGGAGGATATAATATTACCTGAGTAAACAGGAAGTTCAGAGCAAGCAACTTCCAAAACTATAGAAATGACAGAGACATCTGGCTGCCCAGTTACCGAAGGTTCTTCTCTAAATTTGGGACATCCATCCTTAGTCTACAGGCCTAGAGTATCTGACAGATTTCTCTGTGAAGCAGGAATTTTGAAGGACTGTGCTATTTTCCTTGTCTTGAAAAAGCTTAGCAGTCACCTTCTTTTGTTTCCTGCTTGTCCACTTAACATTACATTGTTAAATGAGGTACATACTTCAAACAAGAGTAGAAACATATATAAAGTATAACAAAAATTACTTAAATTTGTATCAATATACAATTTGTATCAATATACAAAAATCCACACCAATGTGAAATATGTAAGACTAGTTGTTGCTTTTTTAGTTTAAAAGTAGATTCAATAATCCACCCTTTTGTCTCATCATTTCTATACTATATCCCCTGCTTTTTTCCTTCAGAAAGAGATCCCTGGATCTAATCTCCTTTGTTCTGATTTTTTCCTGTCCATAAGAAATAACAACTTGTAACCAACTCCCTAAACAAAAAACAAACATCCATAACCCACCAAATGACCGGAAACCACCCACCCTGTTCTCTAGACTGCTTCTTTGTTGTCTGAGGGTGATGGTATCTTTAGTGGATCCTGAGAAAAATTAGGATAATGGTCAAGTCCTGGGGTAACTAGCTGTTGTCCAGTTTGGTGTGACTGGAAAGTGTAGAGTTTATCTGAAGTCCTGGCTGGATAGTCTGTGAGGCTGGACCATCTCAGATAGCAGCTCTGAAGTTGTTCTGGATGCAGAATTTTGAGGAAACTGCAATAGAAGCATTCTGAGAGACTGGATCACCTGGGATACTTGTCTTTATTGGAGTTTGGTCCTGTTTTTATTCTGAAAGCACAAACTTTTAAAGGTAACTTTTGTATCTGCATTAGCACAATGGAATGTGCAGTGTGTACAAATCAGCTAAAGATTTTTTTCTTCTATGTTTGAGCAGGTAAAAGACACCTGTCAACTTTAAAAGTCTGTTTGCACTGTATCACCAAGCCTCTATCCAAGCCATATGAAAGGACTGCATGTAATAATAAGTCATGAGGACTCTGCAGCCAACAAGATTTATCATGTCTCATCCAGTCTCAGAGCTGTTCCCAGCATATAGAGGGACCAGCATATGTCACCTGTCCTGTTGTCTTTCTTGTTTTTTTTTTTTTGTTGTTGTTGTTTTGTTTTGTACCCGAGATTTTCAGGTTTCCCCCAATCAAATCTGATCTTCATTAATTTTTGAAGAGAACCATAACTTTTTGTTCCTTGTAGAAACAAAGGCATAACCTCTCCCCCAATGCAACTTATTTTCTGACTTCCATTTTGAAGTTAAGACATTCTTAAAGTATATAGGCCAGTTTAATTTAGAAGTTTCCATAATCCAATGTCTCTCAGCAGCTGTTGTTAACTCATCAGCATTTAAAAAATTCAAAGTCAACAAAGCACCATACAGGATCCAGACACCCTGTGTACTTCCCATCTTTACATGGCATATTCGTTTTATATTGCCTTACTCTTTCTTTAAAGACTTTATTATTTTTAAACTATTTTTCCTATGACTGTCTATACCTATTTTCTTTTCTTTCTTCAGCTCCTAATCACCTTTTTAAGCATACTGTACCTTTTTAGAGGTTTTCTGTGTCTGGACTTAGATTTACTAAGTGCCGCAGTATTCTCTGACCGAATGAGACAAATCTTAAACTGTCTGGTGGTTGCTAGGCCCTCTGCTGCATGGCTTTGGTTTATGGTGCTGGTGGCTGGCTCCACCCTCTTCAGGTCTGCCTAACCATCCTAGCTCTGGGAAGTTGCTGTGTCTATGATGTGGCAGGTGTTTCTATCCAGTGTCCCGCTGCAGAGTAGCACATCGGCTGCTCATACCAGGGCCTCTTAAACGAGCTGCAACTCTATACATCATGAGCAGTGGGCTCTGTGTATGGCTGCACACCAAATGTAGCAAGCTTTTTCTTCAGGACTGCCAGCCTGCAAATAACCACACAGAGACTTATTAATTATGAATTAATTAATTCATAATTCAGCCTTAGCTTGGGCTTGTCCCACTAGCTCTTAAAACTTAAACTAAGCTGGGTGGTAATGGTGCTCGCCTTTAAGTCCAGCATTCAGGAGGCAGAGAAAGGCAGATCTCTGTGAGTTCAAGGCCAGCCTGGTCTAGAGAGTCAAATCCAGGGCAGCCAGGACTGTTACACAGAGAAACCCTGTCTTGAAAAACTAAATACAAAACAAAAGCAAAAACTAATTAACTCATATTTGTATTAATCTATGTTCCACCACGTGTCTTTTACCTCTCTCCCATTCTATGTGTTCAACTCTTTCTGCGTCTCCACACCTCTTGATTATCCTCTTCCATTCTGCCCGGAAGTCCCGCCTATCTCTCCTGCCTAACTATTGGCCACCCAGCTTTTTATTACACCAATCACAGCAATACCTCCTCACATTGTACAAATACCCCATAATACTTTCCTCCTTCTGGGTTGCCTCGTCCAGCCTTGATGTGATGGTATGTACTTGTTCTTATTGTGGCTTGTTATGCTATATTTGGGTGATATCCCTGGGAGGCCTGCTCTTTTCTGAGGGGAGATGGAGGAGGCTGGATTTCAGGGAAAGAGGATGGGGGTGGGAGGAGACTGGGAGAGGGAAGGGAGGGGAAACTGCAGTCAGGATGTAATATATGAGAGTTTTTGAAAAAGATATACAGTATAAACATTCCCATTCCAAAATGGAGAGTAGAATACCAAGGAAGGCCCAGACCAAAGGAATACAAACTCAGAAGGGGCAAAAAGTATGCCCTGTAAGTGTGTCCAGCCTTCAGGGCACACGGGTAACTCCAACTCTACAGCTTTACCATTTGTGCCCTACATGGCTGGCTCTCCTTGTTGCCTGTGGTTTTTCTTGGCAGATGTTCCACAAACTTGGCACCTAGAACTTCCTTTGCTCTCACAGCTTCCCACATTGTCTTCTCAGGGAATCCCCACAGGGACTCCAACCGCTGCATGCTCTCAGGCTTCCCTCTGAAATCCACTGAAAGCCTCGGTGGCCACGTAACTCTTGAATTCTGGTTAAGTATTTTTGAATCTCTGGTCGTGGTTTCTCTGCTGGTGCAATAAGCCAAATGAAGCCGAATTAATAAAACCAGTTATAATCTGAGCAATGCACGCTGGGTGACGGGAGGGGGGAAGGAGAGGAAGAGTAGGAGGGAAGTCATGTGGAGGGTCTAGTTTAAATACCCTGTGGGCGTGGTCTTGAGCTTCAAGGGAGGAGCTGCCACTTGGCGGGCTTTCTGAGGGCAGGGCCTGGAGAGGGAGGAGTGGAGCCAAAGCAGATCTCCCGGCTAAACACACTCCACGAACTGTAAAGCCAGCATTGTATGGTGGTCATAGCATCTAAAGCCCGGTGAGGCTGGATTTTCTCATCCAGGCGCCTCCAAAGAAAACAAATGGGCATCCCCATGGCTTCCTACATTTTGCCACTTGTGTTCTCTAATTCAAGACAGGTACATCCACGCCCCTTTCCATATGTCTACTAGGAGCAGGGCCACAGAGCTGACCTGAGTTTGGATATCTTGCAGTTAGATTCAGTTTAGATCTCAGGAAGGGAATTGGGCTCTCACGGTCTCAGTCATAACAAAAGCCATCCACTTCCAGATAGCTTAAGCCAAAAAAGGGAAAGGGAAGCTGTCTGTCTTCGGGTTTCTATTGCTGTGAAGAGACACCATAACTATGGCAAATCTTATAAATGAAAACATGTAATTGGGGCTGGCTTGCAGTTCAGAGATTTAGTCGAGTATCATCATGGCGGGAAGCATGGCGGCATACAGGCAGACATGGTGCTGGAGAAGGAACTGAGAGTTCTGTATCTTGAAGTGCAAGCACCAGGAAGAGACTTGAGATGCACTGGCTCTGCTTGAGCATCAGAGATCGCAAAGCCTGCCCCCAGTGACATACTTCCTCCAACAAGGCCACACCTCCTAAAAGTGCCACTCCCTATAAGCCTACGGGGGGGGGGGGGGGGGGACATTTTCTTTCAAACCACCGCAGAAGCTCACGTGCCGGATGGCCAGGACAACACCTGTGCTTACTGCCTCCTCTCTCTCCTCTAGCATAGACACACGTACAGCCCTTATTCTCACCTCCATAAGCTTCTTTAAGGTCCTCGGAGAGATGGCCAGTAACTCCAATATCCCCTTTAATCATGGAAAGAAGAGCAGCTTTCCTGGCACTGGCCTGGGCCAGGCAGGCAGGGGGCCCTTGTTATTCCTCCCACTCTCCCACCCCCATGGCCCTAGGCGCATCTGTCTCCAGAGAAGGATGAAGACCGATGCCTGGAAGGCCAAAGCAGCAGCCACAACAATCCTCTCCATGGCAGCTATTTTCAAACATGAGAATCATCCCATCTCGGGGTAAAAATAGAGCCAAATGCTCCGAAGTAGGGGAAAAGTCCGGGAGGTGGAGAAAGCTGCCAAGAGCAGCCGTCCTGTAAATAAAGTGGTGTCCTGGCACAGAGGGGCCTCCTGAGGAGCAAGCCATAGCTGCGGTGTTTGCCTGCCCGCTGGCTCAGGCGGCACACTGGCTCTGAAGCCCACTCTCTAAGAGCAAGCCAAGACTGCCAAGCTCAGGAAGGGCCAGCTTCCCACAGGCTTTAGGGTTCTCTCCACCCAACCCGGCCCTCCTCCTAAAGGCTACTCTTGCAGCAACTCCACCCTAGCCAGCTGGGGCTCACTCCTGCCTCAGGGGCTCAATTATGTGTGTTTTCCCTCCATCCTGTCCAGCAGGGTCTTGTCCAGACCTCCAGGGATGTGGGCCAGCGCCACCACCCTCCCCAGGAGGCAAGACACTTCGAAAGCCGGCATACCCGGCAGAATCATCTGCCACTCACCCATGCTTTGAGCTCCTCTGTGTTTTGTTGTTTGTGTCCTGAAATGGAATGTTGCTGGTCATACCTGGCTGGTCTTGACCCGGCAGCAATCTTCCTGCCTGTGCCTCCTGAGTGCTGTGTCACAGATCTGTTGCCACCATGCCTAGTCTTTGCGTACCGTGCTTAAGGCTTATATCCTTAACATCCACAGATATGTGGAATGAGACCCACTGGGGTGGGTCAGTGTGAGGATAGACAGGACAGTGGTCAATCAAAGTGTGAAACCAGAGGAACAGAAGCCCACACAGGCAATGCTAACACGGACTCAAGAGCTAGTCCACCGTTGAGCAGTTGTTACTTGCCAGGCTCTGGGCACTACACACACTGATGCCTTTATTTATCTGTATATTTCAAATGTACAAACATCCCTCATATGTCCTAATTACAAGAAAAAAAATCTTACTGTGGAGAAACCCATCACGTACTATTGGCAATGGGGACATATGACATCATGAATCCCGATGTGATGCACTGGCATGGCTCTGTGGTATTCTTGTCCACTCATACCATGAGAAGACAACAGAGACAAGCCCACACTGAGGAACATTCTATGAATAACCAGTACTGGCCAAAAACATCAGTCATGAAAGACGAGGAAAGACTGGGAAACAGATGGGAGACCAAGGAGAAAACAGGACTATATGTGTAATGTGAGGCCTTAAATAAGGTGCTGAAATGACCAAAAAGATCTCATCGAGAAACTGTCAAATCCAACATGTCTGCAGTACAAGCAATGGGCCGATGCAATGTTGATTTCATCGCTGGCTGCCTACTGTTGATTTTGATCAATGGCACAGAGTTAAGGAGAGTTGGACAGTGGTACTCAGATGTTCTGTACTGTTTTTATAACTTTCCTGTGTCAAACAAATTAATTTAAAATTATAAAATAACTAGGGGCGGCTGGAGAAACAGTTTGGCAGTTAAGAACAGTTTGTGCTCTTGCAAAGGACTGGGTCCCGAGTCCAAGCATCTCTATGTCAGCTCACAACTGTGACTCCAGTTCCAGGGGATCTGACACCTCTTCTGACCTACTTGGGCTCCAACAGCATGTGGTACACATACCTACATTCAGGCAACAGTGCATGTACACACAAAAACACACACAGAGAGACACACATTTTTTTAATTTTAGGGGCTAAATTTAGATGGCTCAGCTGATAAGAGCATTTACTGGTGCTGGAGAGGAGGCTCAGTAGTTAAGGGCATTAGCTGCTCTTCCAGAGGGCCTGGGTTCAATTCCCAGCAACCACAGGACAGCTCACAACTGTCTGTAACTCTAGTTCCAGGGGATCCGGCACCCTCACACAGACATACATACATGCAGGCCAAACACCAATGCATATAAAATAAATTTTAAAAATATTTTTTTAAAGAGAACTTGCTGCTCAGGGATGGAGCAATGATTAAGAATATTTGTTGATCTTGCAGAGGGCCTGGGTTCAGGCTCCAACATCTACATGGTGGCTCACAATTGTCTATTGATTGCAGTCTCAGAGAATGAACACTCTCTTCTGACTTCTGTGGACTCCAGGCATGCACATACATGAAAGCAAACCCTTACACACACTAAATAACAAGATAAATAAATCTTAATTTTTTAAAAAAGAGAACTTGTACTTATTGCAAAGGATTAGTTTGGTTCCCAGCAACCATAATGGGTTGCTCACAATGGCTTGTAACTCCAGCTCCATAGAGGATCTGACACCCTCTTCTGACCTCTGTAGATACCTACACACACACACACACACACACACACACAGCACACACACACACAGACACACAGACACACACACACACAGCACACACATAGAGAACACATAAACACACAGAGGCATGCACATATACAGAAATAAAAATAATACAAATTTTACATTTTAAATTATTTTTTAAAGATTTTCCAAATGAGTCACTCAATAAGTCACTTAAGACACCTAAGCTCACTGAATTGGTCTATTAGCAATGAAAAGGTGTCCTAGGATGAAACAGAACATACTCTTAAATTTTCTGACATATTACATAAAATATGCCACAGGGGGTGGGTTTTTATTGTTTTGTTGACACAGGGTCTCACCAGGTAGCTCAGGCTGACCTTACAGGCACATACCAGAACATCCACCTTGGCTGTTTGTGGTTGTTTTGCTTGACAGCTATGATCAGCCTGTACTCAACTGCAGGGGCGGAGGCTAAGCACTCACTGAAGTACCTTGCCCACTTCTGGAGGTAGGAGTAGTAGAGAGAGCCTGCCTTGGCACATGAAGTGCCTCTCCTCCCAGCAGGCTCCCCGGGGGCTGCTTTCCATCTTGTCTTATTCTTGGGTCCAGCAGGTCTCTGAGAGTAAACACGACTCTCTAGCCTTCTAGACAGTACACCAGCAACCCCCTTCATTCCTTCCATAGTGACGTACATCAGATAAATAAGGGCATTCCCCACCAAGTTAGCCACAGTAACTATCTGCCAGTGCTCTCTACTCATGTCTCATTTCCCACAAGACAGAAACAAGAATGTGAGGCTGTTGCCATGTGAGCAGCTCACGTGTGCCCACATTTGATTACTGTCTTTTTTTTCTATGTGCCTGGGCTCCTCATCTCACCAGCCAGGAGGACAGCCGCCACAGAGTCTGAGCTCTGGCCTTTGCTGCAGCTTGAAATGCAGGACTGCAAGAGCCAAAACAAGGCAGGGCTAGTGGCTTGTCCCACGCTGGGTCTCTGTCCAGGTAGACTCCTTGCAGCTTCTCCTTTGCTGGTGGTGTGTTCTACCAGCACAACTCTGCATTTTCAGCCTCCCTCCTCTGCTTACCAGAATGTATACATGTTCATTCTCATCTCAATCCTGTGCCCTGTTTGGCTGTGGGGAAGAAGGCATTCTGATCTGAACTGCCTTGAGCCCTTAAATGAAAGCTACACGGTATCACTAAATTAAAGGGAGGCAAGACCTGGGCTTTTCTCTAGGGTCCAAGGAGATCTTGGGTGAAATCAGACAAGACATGGAGGACCTGGCAACTCCCATCCACCCCAGGAAGGAGTGGTTGGACAGGCTTGGGTAACTGTGAATGAATCCTGGAGCCTCCTCCTGGAAGCCATCCCAGGTATGTGGCAGAGATGTAAGGAGAGAGCTCTGCGGCTGGGCCTTTCAGGTCAATTCCAGTTACCATCAACAGGGTAACACAGATGAGAAGACCATCACCCCAAGACAGTCAGAGGAGGGGCAGTTCCTCCACCATAGAGGACAGAGGAGGCTGACCCTGATGAGACAGGTGCCAACGTGTCAACATAACAGTCTGATCCAAGGGATACACAATAGGCGCCGAGTTTAGATAACACATTCTTGCCTTGATCTGAGGGAACAACCCAGAGTTATGGAGTGGAGAGCTAAGGTGTGCACCCAACTCCCTGCTTACCCACCCACTAGGTAAGAACCAGGCAGGGTTAAGTATATGCTTTCCCTGCCTGGCATCCACAAGGATCCCCAGAGTTATTTATAAAAAAAAAAAAAAAAGAAAGAAAGAAAAAGAAAAGAAAAAAAAGGAGAAAGTCAAACAAGTTATTTTAAATCAGAAAATGGAACCCCTTCCATTTTCATACCAAGTCTCCTCGGTTACAAAGCGTGAGACTGGCCAGGATGCAGATAGGGTCAGAGGCCACTGCAAGACTGGATAGTGACACCAGAAAGCCCACATGAGACACGTGGGACCCTTACACGGAGTAAACCCTTACTGCATTTCAGGAAGAAGCCAGACACTCTGCAGAGGTTCAACCACCAAGGGGTGCTGGGGAGAGTAAAGTCACTGATGCTAGGCAGGGGTGAAGACAGAGTGCATGTGGAAGTTTCCTATTGGCTTAAAGGGCCAATGGCCTCCCAGAAAGCAAGACTAAACAATGGAACTGACTCGGAAAGGAAACTATTTTTTTTTAATATTTTCTAGGAATTTTTACATGTCAGCTGTCCAGATACAACCCCAAGGAACCGGGGAGACCTGAGGTATATTCCAACGATGAAGTTGTCAGCGGAACTAAGGAGCCAACAACGGGAACAAAGACCCCAGATGATGGCTGCTACATCACCAAGCAGGGGTTTCTAGGTGAGGTGGTTGTGAACCATCACACAGGTCAGGAATGACAAGATGACCTGTGTGCTCCCAGTGAAAAAGTAAATGGAGAGTTTGCCTGTCCCTTCACTAAGATCACCATGGATACCACTGAAAAGATCCTAAGACACCCAGTGCAGGTGGCAGTGGAGATGGTACCACCAATTTCTCCCAGACTTGGAATTCAATCCATAGACAAAAGGAAGGGTGAACGCTGGCCAAAAGATTTAGAGCTCTTCCCAAGGAAGCTCCTTGTGTGGAGACCGTGGGGGTATGAGGTGGAGCTCACGTACACAGACTAGCTGGGTTGAGAAGGACAGTGAAGCCACTCGATAAGAGAATCTGTGTCCTGCTTAGAGACACTTAGGATGAAAGATGCAAGGGCTCCAGGTGGTTTACAGCTGAAGTGCATGCCTTTAATTCCTAACTCTGCAGGCAGAGGGAGGAGCTGAGTTCCAGGCCAGCCTGGTCAACATAGAGCACCCCAGAATAGCCAAGGCTAGAGACAGGCAGGCAGGCAGAGACAGAGAGAAAACTGGCCGGGATGGACAGCTGCCAGGAAGCCATAAACAGTACCTTTCCATGTCTCAACTGGGAAGCACTTTGAGACTAGAGATGAAGTAGTGGCTAACCCACAGAGATAAGACAGACAGTTAATATAATGGCTTCTGAGAAAGACAGCCTGGGAAGGATGTAATAAAACACAGGAAAACAAGAACAGAAGATAACTGTTACACATGATGATTAAAAAATACAGTCACTTTATTTCCACTTTTCCCCCAATCCCCAACAGCACAAAGGAGAACCCTCTAAAACAAAACAAAAAAAAGTTTCAAGAAAGCATGTTACAAGATACAAGGTATAAGCAACAATTTGGCAGAACTTTATCAACTCTAGCCGTTCTGCCCCCCCAATCCAAATTTTAAAATTCAAAAAATAAGAGTTAACTTTATTCAACATATGTTATAGCTTAACATTTAAAACATGCTGGGGCTAGATCTGGGAGGAGTTGGGGGAGGCGAATATGGATCAAAACACATTGTATGAAATTCTCAAAAAAAAACTAATTTAAAATGAGAAAAAATAAAATATCATGCTCTAGTTAAATATTTCACAAACAACACTGTATACAAATAAAATATTACACAAAATATTCTTAAGAAAATGTTTTGGTCTTTGATCTGAACAATAAATAAAAACACAGGTACTTCTACACTGAGACAGGGAAGCATCACTACTCAGAAAAGCTTCAGCTAAGCAACATCTGATAGATAATATGGCAAGAATAGAATCCTGGAGTTTTAAACTGACAAACCACTTAAGAAAATGCCTTCAAGATCTAGCTTTTCATTTCAAGTTCAAAAGACACAAATGCTTCCCTGACCCACATTGAACATTCACAAACCCATATGGCTGTCAGGCTACTGAGTCTTCAGTTGGCCATTTGGAATCACACTCAAGATTTCCAAATACTAAAATTAACCATCATGATGCTACCCAGCAAACCAAACACAGGTAAAAGAAAACCTTCTGCCCTTCTCATGGCCATAAGGCCAGACGAGATGAACTGCATGTGTTGCATGGTGGCTTTCTTTTTGTAAGAAAGGGATGGGTTCTAGTAACAAGGAGAATACTGTTGGGGTGACGGGGAATTTCAACATCAGTCCATTTTCTAGCCAATTTTAAAAGCCCATCAAAATCTTATGAAAATAAATATAATTCCATAATTCCATTTCACAAAAACACAAAATCATGTCCTACAAAATCTTGCGTAGCCAGTTTATAAACACCTGGTCTGTATCCATCATTAAAATGGAAGCAGGAGTATACCATCATAAAGACAAAAAAAAGACCTCCACGGTCGAATTCTAAACATGATTTTGGAGAAGTAAAAATTAGGAACTGAGGACTGGCAGCCAGAGGAAGGGTCAGAACCAATCATCTGACCATGGTGAATTATCTTCAGCTTTTCCCCTGGCCACAAAAGTGTGGAACTGAGGGCTCAGGGTTCAGATGCTACTCATCAAGGCTGATGGCTTCATACAGAAGTCACCCTACCGTGAAAGCACAACATGGGAACTAGGCAGGATAGGCCTTTTTGTGAAATGCAGCTCCAGTGCACGTTAGCATTTTAAATTAGGACTCTGCAACTGAGACCAAATATCAATCATCTCTTGAGGTTTTCTGCTATGCACTAACATTAGATCTACATATGAACAAATATTTTTTTTATTTTTCTCTTCAATATCAAATGTCCTGAAGCCTTTGTGTTTCTCGGGAACAAGGCCCAGTTTCTGAAGGCACATTCCAGTATAAACATCATCTATGGGATAGAGGTGGACCCGGTCAGTTATATTGTACAGTCTCAGGGCCAGGGCTCCGGAGTACAGGAACCCACCTCCTCCTGCATACGGTGGGTAGACCCCAGTATAGAAGACTTCTGGGATGTAGTACTTCAGTTTCTTATCCCGATGAGGCCCAGCATTGTGGATCACGTCACCTATAAACAAATCTTTGGCTTTGTTCTTGGATAAGCTATTCAAGTAATTCAGGATGTGGTGAGTATTCACAAACACATCATCATCGCCTTTGAAAACAAACTCCGCATCTGGACAGGAAGTGCTCACCCACCGGAGAAACAGCACCTCCTTCAGAGACAGGTTGAAGAAAGTGTCTCTATAGTTCCACATGAGAATGTCCTGGTGCCTCTCACTCTCAAACTTCAGCATGTCTGAAAGGTCAGGGTGGTTGTCCTCGGGGGGCGTCTTGCCCAACAAGAAGACTCTCACTACTGTCTGGTTCCCCACATTGGTTTCTCTGCCCCAAGATTCCCGAATCGCTTGCCTTCTGGCAAAATGTGGAATGAGGGACTTAATCGCCAGCAGTAAGAAGGGTTTCTTTGCACATTTCTTCGGTTGATCTATAAGCAGTGAGTAATTTCGGCATCTCAAATACAAGAGGAAGTCTTTAAATCTGTCCGGCAGGTTATTAAAATCTGTCACAGCTGTCATGACCCTTGGGTCAGGTTCACAATAGCCCAGATGACTTATATTTGGAGACGAATACAAATCCCCTGTCTGGTTGGCCAGCCTGTTCAGAATGGGATTGTACCACTTGTTCAGTTTCTCTTGCTCTCTGTTCCAGTACGCCCGGGAAGGGCTGAATATCTTCCAGAACTTTTCTTTGGGTATTATTACTCCCCCCTTTCCATTTTTTTCTTGGCTACTATTTTTGGAGACTTCCACAATCAAATAAATGAAGACATTTGCCATCATCAGGATACCCAACAACTTTATTCTTCGACGTCCAACACTCATTTCTCATATCTGGAATAAAAATTAGGGAAGCATATTAGTTAACTCTAAATTTGAGCTCCATGTACACTTTAGGTCATTTTATTTTTTTAAGGAGCTTCATGAAAACTCCTTAGCATGGTGATATGCACTTTTACTTGCAATAACTCAAGAGGCATATGAATCACTGAGTTTCAGGTCAATCAGGGCTACACAGTGAAACCCATTCTTTTTTTTTAAAAAGTCTTCCCATGAAGAAATGTTTTAAAATAAGAATTCCAGATTCACTAGCTCTGATTCAAATTAAATCTCAATTTCTCCATCTATAAAATGTGCCACCATGTCCAACTCAGTCAAGAATAAAAGGCTTTTAATTCTTTTATTTTGATTTTATGTATTTTGAGTGTTTACCTGCATGCATTCATGTGTGCCAAGAGCATACCTGGTGCCCACAGAGGCCAGAGAATAGCATCGGATTCCCCTGGAATTGGAGTTACAGATGGTTAGACACTACGATGTAGGACCAAATAGGGTCCTCTGCAAGTGTTCTTATAACCACTAAGCCATTTCTCTAGGCCCCCAAAATGGTTCTCTTTAAATTGGTGGTTCTACTGTTAATACGAGCTCTTTGAGAGGCTCAGGGTGAAGCAATTGCTATGCAAACAGAGGATCTGAGTTTGAATACCTGAAACCCACATAAAGCTGGACACATGCAACATTCCTGTGAACCTTGTGCTCCAATAGCAGGACAGGTGTGCCAGTAACTGAGTCTCTACGTTCAGCAACAACACAAGAGACCCTTATCAAACAAGGCAGAAGATGAGGACCAGCATTAGGAGTTGGGCTCATCCTCTACACCTGTGCTGTGGCAGACGCATGTCCGCATGTCCACATGCACACACAGAGGGGCTTCCCTCAGAACTACCAATCTCTTGGGTGTGGGCTCTTTCTCCTCTGAAAGAGGCAACAAGGACAAGGATAGGATCGAACAGAGAAAACTATCATGAGGAAAACGTTTGAAAATATGCAAGGGAGAAGGGGTGGGGAAACCACAGTACACACAAACCAGGTAGTGAGTGGTTGCACATGTCTTTAATCCCAGCAATCAGGAAGCAGAGGCAGATGGATTTCCCAAGTTTGAGGTCAGCCTGGTCTACAGAGTGAGTTCCAGGATAGCCATGAATACAAAGAGAAACCCTGTCTCAAAAAACCAAAAGCAAATAACAACAGTACACACTGTGGTTACAGGCCAAAAGCAGAACACTAGACATAGATTTTCATTTTAGTAAAAATAAATGGAAATACCAATAAATAAAAGACAACAGCTTACAGAAGACAAAGAAGCACACACACTAACATAGCAGGTTGTGAAATTCTAGAGCTAATTCTCCTAAGATTCAGTAAAATTGTAAGAAAATGAGTGCAGGAAAACCAAGTCACATGCCTAGGTTGCGTTGGCCAGAGATTACTAGAATTCAGTCAGGAATAAGACTGTTACTAGCCACCACGTGGGTACTCAGAACAAAGCCTAGGTTCTCTGGAAGAGCAGCCAGTGTACTTAACTGCTGAGCCATCTCTCCAGCCCCACTAATCCTGCACTTGAAGCTCTCTGAGGAACACATCCTCAACTGTGCTTGCTCAAGAGGTCCAGTCTATGGAGCATCTTCCTGATTATTACTCCACCTCCAGCCAAGTTCACAGGATGCCACTTTATTAGTAAAGGAAACAGACGGGGGCTGAATATCAATTAAGATTCAAGGGTGAGCTGGATCCCAGAGTGGGCTCTTTGCATGCACTCTTTTCTCAATTTGGTACAACTTCATTTGCCGCAGGTCACTGGTGAAGTCTTGGTGGTTTAGTATTACACACACCAGTGGCCCGAGCATTTAAAGAAAGGGAAACAGCAGAAAAGTTCTTGGGCCCTACAGGAAATGCCAGCCTTTCTTAGAAGACTCTGAGTCCCCAAAGGCTTGAAAGAACTCTTTCCACTAATTTCAAACAGCTATTCTTCCAAACTTACCTAAAGAGAGGGATGAAAAACCCCTGATTCTCAACTGCATCCCCCCAGGGTTAGATATTACCATTTTCTTGTGATCTAGACACTGACTCTTGAAAGAGAACTTTGCTTTTAGACTCTGACAAGCAAGTGAAGTTCACAGAAGGGAAGGTAACAGCAATGATAAAAAAAAAAAAAAAAAAAAAAAAAAAAAAAAAAAAACTGTGGGAAAAGCTCTCTAAGTAGTTAAGTAATTCCCACTGCAGACATGAAACCCATTTTGTGGTTTTTGGTGTTTTTGCCCCAGGAAGTTACATTGCTTAAAAAGAATTTAAGAAATACTTACACCAAAGCTGGAGAAATGCCCCCCCACACACACACACACAATAAGACCCAGGATTTTCAAAGAAAAATCCTATATGCAAACACCAAAATTTTAACTTTTTACATTTCTTCCAACAGGGATTGACCCCCCCACCTCCCCACACACACACAGGCTTCTCTGTGTAACCCTGTGTAACAAAGACATCAGCCTGCCTCTGCCTCCAGAGTACTGGGATTAAAGGCGTGTGCCACCACCCCCAGCTAGGAACAGACTTCTGCAACACTATAACTGAATTTAACACACATACACACACACAAAGGAACTTCCTTTTTTTATTCTGCAGCTAAAATATTTGTAAAGGCCATGCTGGGGCAAGAAAGTGATTACCAAACATATAAGAAAGTGATTATCAAACATAATCGCTGTGCTCAAGCTACACAAACACCCAAAAAAGTACAACATACTAATGCTGTTGGGGCAGTAACACTAACTGTCGCAGAGACTGTGGAGGTCCCTTAGTGCTTCCCCACTGCCATTCTTATCTGGAGACTGCATGAAACCTTGGGTGGGGCCACTGCATGAAGCCCCAAAGCGTGGCTCCCACCCTCAAAGCCTGCCTTCATCCCCCCAGGACTCTGTCTGAATCCCACCCTGGCTGCTTACACCTCACTCAAGAGTGTCACACCACTTTACAAATGGCTCTCAAACATAGAAGTAAAGTATGAAACCTGCTGGCACCTAGAACTGGCAATCCTATCAAGCAGCTACTCTAAATGCTCTCCCCCTCATTGGCCCATGTGACAATGAACACAGGAAGTGAATGGATCTGCCCAAGGTCACTCAGCTCTAAAAGGCTATGCTAGGATTCAATGCAAATGAGTACAGAAGCATGATGAAAAGAACTAAGTCGAACTAGTCTTATTTTCAGGGGTTAATCTTAGTTAAATAAAGTAATTAAAATTATTCTATTTAAAACAACTAATCATTAAGATTTTATATTTATACATTTCAACCCACAAAAGTACCACAATGGATCTCTGAGTTCGAGGTCAGCTTGGTCTACAGAGCGAGTGCCAGGATAGGCTCCAAAGCTATACAGAGAAACCCTGTCTCAAAGGGGAAAAAAAAAAGTACCACAAGTTAAAAATCAGATGCAAGAGGCAGGTAAAGAATTATCCCATGCTGGCCATCTCATAAATGAGGGAAGTTTCCCCAGTTCCTGGCCAATATTGGGAGTCAAGATTTGAACTAGGGCAGACTTTGTCATGGAACCCAGAAAGTTTTACCACACCTTCAGGACAGAAGCAGGAGCCCTCCACTTTCTTTGTGACCTTCAGAAAGCCAGGTGCTGGGGTCTTAGTTTCTTGACTCATTTCTTAGTTTCTTTTTCCCACATAAAAAACACAGCTGTCAAAAGGCACCAATTTTAAGATTTTCCTGCTGTCCTAACCAGCAGCTGTACCCTAACCTATTGCCTACCCACTCACGGGAGACTATCACACTACCACATCCAGTCTGTTTAATTCTATCCAAGAGCAAATAAAGCCACTGCAGCTATGCAGACCACACTGACTCCTTCCTTTACAGATCCAAAACTAGAAGCCACTGAAGTGCCTGGTACTAAGAGGTTCCTTCCAGTTCTGAAAGATATGTAAACACTCAAGCAAGCTACTACTGGTCAGCAGACACCTGATGGTAACCAGGGTAGCCATGACAACCTGTTCTTACTGAGCCATGACCCCCTTTCAAGGGTCTCAGGCAACAACAGCCAACAAGGGACAGTATCAGCAATACATCTAAGCCAAACCTAAAGCCTGCACCAAGATGCCTTGCAATGCCTGCAGTCCCAACGTGCTATGGGGGGCTTAGATCTTAAACGTCCTCCAAAGGCCTGGTCCCCAGCCTTGCCACTACTGAGTGCTGTAGAACCTTTAAGAGTTATACTCTAGTGGAAGGAAGTTGGGAAAGTGGGACTCAATCTATTCCTCTTTCTTCAATTCATTTCCTGATTGTCATCAGGTGACTGGCTCCCTTGGCTACATGCTCCCACCATGATATATTAGACCACAACAGGCCCAAATGCAATGTGACAAAATGATCTGGCACGGACCAAATAAACTTTTCTACCTTTAAGTCTGCTTAGTGAAGAAACCTTGCCAACACATAATGTTAGGAGTAAAAGAAAGGCAGGCGTTGGGCAGTGGTGACACACACTTTAATCCCAGCACTCGGGAGGCAGAGACAGGCGGATCTCTGTGAGTTCGAGACCAGCCTGGTTTACAAGAGCTAGTTTTAGGACAGCTTCTAAAGCCACAGAGAAACCCTGTCTCAAAAAAAACAAAACAAAACAAACAAACAAACAAAAAGGCAGGGCCCTTCTAATAAAATATAAGTGATCTGTCACTCCAACCCATGATCTGTCACTCCAACCCAATCTAATTAAGACAAGGCTAGAAGTCCAAGCTTGTGATTGCACACAGGTGAAGGAGTCAGAAGCCTCTCTCACTGCTGTTCAAATCCGAACAATCTTAGAACAGAGGAGAGTGAAGCAAGCCCAAGCCTGCTGCCTCATCACTGTTCATTGCTGTACCCTGCTGCTCTGGGAGCCTGCTGAGGGCAGTTTCTCTAACACCTCCCATCTGTGGATGCTCCTTGCCAGCCTTTCCTGGGCCCCATTCAAACAAACAGAGGCAGACACAGTTTGCAGCTAAGTGGTTCTGTAGAGAGAACAGCTTCCAGCAAAATGGCAGGTGACAGGGTGACCAGGGAGGCAGTCAGCGGGGCCAGAAGGCCTGAGCCATTTCTAGAGTTCCACCCTAATCTGTAAGAGACCTGGCCCAGGTTTTTGCCAGGGCTGGGTAGGGAAGCCCCAGAAATCTCCTATAGCACCAGGAAAGCATGTCTGCCAGTGCTTTCTGTTTGCAAGCCACAGAACAGGCCGAGTCTAAGAAACTGATTCCTGGCTATTAGTTTTCCCTCCATGTTCAACTTAAAAGAGAAAAGTACTTGCACTGAGTTGTCTATTGAGCCTCATGTCCCCACAGGCAGAAGCACAGATCAAAGTGTCTGGCAGGACACGCTCACGCTCTCATCCTCACCTATTCCTCTATTCCTCCTCTACAACCCATTATGAATAATTTGCTCAAATGGGATTTATCATTTTTTGTTTTGTTTTGTTTTGTTTTTCGAGACAGGGTTTCTCTGTGTAGCTTTGGAACCTATCCTGGCATTCACTCTGGAGGCCAGGCTGGCCTCGAACTCACAGAGATCCGCCTGCCTCTGCCTCCCAAGTGCTGGGATTAAAGGCGTGCACCACCAACGCCTGGTGGGATTTATCATTTAAAATAAAATTAATCACAGGGCACCTGCCTACCATGCCAGAGGCCCTAAATTCCATCTTCAGCACCACGAACAAAACAAAACAAAAATACATGCAGGACATTCAGAAAAGGAGGTAAAAATAAACAGAGGTCACCTTGCCCTAATAAAGCTGAAAAGAACTATACAGTCTTCAGTGGGAAGGTTATATAATTTAAAAACAGGGCTAGTACATGGATAGCCCAGACCTGTGTTCAGGCTGAAAGTTCATCCGACGTCTTCCATAGAGCTGATCAGAGCTAGTCTGTTTCCCTGACTTCTCCAAGCCTGCTTTCCTCCTGTGCAAAATGGGAGTGATACACTCTACATACCAGCTTACTTTCTACATGCCATGGCATTCAATAGCTCTCCTCTGGGACTCCTGCTTCTGGCACCAAATACTAAATACAGCACATCTCTCCAGTTTTGTCCTTCACTGACTAAGAAGTTTTCATCCACCCACTGAACCTCCAAAAGGAGGGCACATGGTTTAACACTTCTAACTCCTGAAACTGGCTTCAAACGGTTTCAGAATGTCTAACAGACACTGTTTTTCTGGACTTTACATTTGCAGAAAGTCAGGTTCTAAGCACAGGGGAAACCCCAGAATTTCTTTCTTTGCTTCTTCCTGCTCCCTACAGTCAACCAGTAGTCACATCTGGGCTCCTACCTCCATCTTGTCATTCACATCTCCTAATGTCTTCTCCATTCATGGAGCCTTGAACCCATACCTACCCCAAGAACCCAAGGCTCACTGCTCACTACAATGCCCGACTCCCAAGCTGATCAGTCTTGTACATGATCTCACTGCTCATGCAGCTCCCCAGTGAAGTCACATTACTGAATGCAGCCCCACTTTACAACTTTACATGGTGGAGCTGGAAGTCAGGGGTCCTGTAACACCAGCTTACTTTCCTCTCCTGGTCAGGGTGGTCACTGAAAACAGTGAATATAAAGCAGGAACATCACCAATTAAATAAACTTTCCCCAAAAGGATACTAGAAAAGTCACATGTGGGCTAGTAAAATATTTATGTTACATAAATCTGCCTCATTCTATTAAATACTGAAGAGCTGTACAGGAAGCAAAGACTTTCTGGAGTTAGGGAACCTGAGCTTCAGAAATATTGGTCAGTGTCAGACCTGAAAGGAAAAGTGAGGGAATCTCAGGAAACATCACAGTGTTCCTGGGGCCAGGAGCTGAAGTGGCCTTCTCTCTTCAGGAGAATGGCAAGTCACTACAGGTGACCGGAGCAGCTCAGTGCAGCTCAGGACACACCCAGCCTGCTGGGCCCACATAGCTGCAGGTAGGGCTGGGTACAGACCACTGTCTCACAGTGTGAGAACACAGCACTGCCAGCCAGGTTCTGGGGAAAGCTGTGCCCTGGCACCAGGGAGGGTGAGAAAAGCAACCACATAGTCACCATTTATAGACAAGAACCCAGGAAAGAAAGTCTCTTCATCCTCCCAGCAGAGCAAGAACCACCAGCTTACAAAGAGTAAAGGAAAACAGCTAAAGGGTCCAGATCCATTTTCAGAGTCAGAACAACGGGTGCATCTGCAGCAGACTCGGTTAAGTAACCAGTGATCCAGTGCAAGCTCAAAGTCTTTACAACATCAACCCAAAGTCACCTCTAACCATAACACCTGTTCCTTTAACTTTGGAGGAGTTAAGGGAGAGGCCACCAAACAAGAGTCCTGTGCAGTGAATTAGAAGAGACAATAATGGCACAGCTTTAATTGACAGCAGGGGGTGAGACAGGGCTTGAGGGGATTGTAGAGCAGGGCTAATTCAGATGCATGGGGAGCAGCAGGGTGCAAAAAGCAACTGCAGGCAGATGGGCTCTGGAGCCTCTAAGACAGAGTGGGTAGGAGCTGGTGGACCCAGGGGGTTCTCCTGGTTAGAGAAACCTGCTGCTAATGGCTAACCTGTCAGATGCTTCGGCTAGGCTGCCAGACAGATTACAGCACTGTGTTTTCTTTCACACTTCTGCTTAAAAGTGAAAACTGATCATCTGTATCATACACAGACATGAAATCAAAGGGAAACGAAGGTCTCCAAATTGCATGTCGCAGTTGGCTTGGGGTTCACTGAGGCATGTCTTCTATAACGCACACACAGGCAGTGTGTCTCTCGAAGGTCTGCACATGTGACTGCAGAGGACCACTGCTCTGCTTTACCAACTGCTAATTAACAGCACGGACCCTCCTGACTCCCCACAACTGAAAAGAGATAACGGTGCCACCTATCTTTTCCCATCATCTGAGTATTTCAGGAAAGCAAGGAGAACAGAAGATTTATTTAGCAGTTAATGGAGGTACTGTGGCCACACCCAGCAGAGGGAGAAGCCAGACTGTGTTCTGTTACAGTACACACAGGAACACAAGGTCACCCACTGACCTAGGACATTGCCCTTAACTTCACCAGAAAAGAACATGCCCGTTTTTCATTTACCATCTTCCCATGGGCTTCCTTCCTAAGTTTCTACTCTGTCCTTTGCCCATTATTCAGTCAGGATGTTCTCATGTCATTTAGTTTTCACAACCAGCTCCCAAATGTGAAGCAATGAGGTTGAGAACAGTGAACTAATCCCAGTGGAGGTGAGCTCTGACC
Organism: Cricetulus griseus; assembly: GCF_003668045.3. Classification (NCBI taxonomy): domain Eukaryota; kingdom Metazoa; phylum Chordata; class Mammalia; order Rodentia; family Cricetidae; genus Cricetulus; species Cricetulus griseus. The sequence goes on along the minus strand of NW_023276807.1, from coordinate 83,979,982 downwards.
TTTGAACCCCACCCAGAGGCTGAGCTACCTTTCTGTCTGCTGCCATCCACAGCAGCAAAGAGAATAGGACCCTCTAATGACAGCAGTTCTTAAATAATGGGGAAACTGAAATCACAGCATTTGTTGATACTTGTAGGGGCATAAACAATTTTAAGAAAAACCAAGGAATGAGACTTTTTTAAAAAGGAAAAAAATCAAACTGAGAAAGAAATAACATAGCAAATGGTCAAGTAGGTGCCAATTTCTGGACTGTGGCACGATGGTCTGATAAGAGGCATCAGTCATGCCGTGGGTTTTATGACTCATGAGTTACTCTTGATTAGTTACTCATTCACACTAAAGAATGAAAAGATTGGCAAAGGCTTTAACTAGCCCAGCCACAAACATGTTCATGCAAACCTTCTAGTAGAATTTTCAGCCTTCAGCTCCCCTCTAGCAGCAGAGCCTGACAGGAGGGAACCAGTATGGCCACAACCTAGTCTCACCTGCCCTGAAAATAACCAGCCTGTGACAGGAAAGGTGACTACAGTCCCAGGTACAACTGCACTCACACATATATGCACCCCACAGGATCCCAGCCCAACTACAGAGAAAAAAAAATTTCTAGACCAGAACCTAGATCATTCACCTCATTTACAGAAGAGGACCAAAGTCCCCAGGGACAAAAAGGGCCTCTATGTGCAGATGTCACTCACAGGGAGAACCAACTTGTCACTGTCAGTCTGCAGTGAGAATTATTATTGGTGACAAAGTCTTTTTCCAGTTACAAATTCTGGTTCATTAATACAAGAAAAAAGCATCCATTGCCCTGAACCTTTCTTTCACTCCCTCACCTGCCCTGGGATGGCTTTCATTGCTTCTTCCTTTGACATCTCCTCCATATTTATCTGACTGTGGTAGCATGTCTGACAGGACAGACACCAGGACTCTAATCTCTAGTCAGTCTGCCACCCCACAAACAAATGTGAGAAGGAGAACACACCAAGCTGAGGGGCAGGGAAGGGAATTGCAGGACCTAAACCAGGCTGGCCTTGAATTCCTGACACAAAGAATGACCTTGATTGAGCTCCTGGTCGGTCCTCATGACTTCACCTCCCAGGTTTGCAGAGTTAACAAGCATGCACAGCTACTCACAGCTTGAAGACCAAGCTTCTAACACTTCAGGAAACAAACACATACATGTGCCACAAGTTTCCCTCACCAGTTCTTGGCTGGCTACTTGCCAATCCCTGTCCTCCTTACCCAGTAAGGTCAAAAGCCTCTTTCCTTTAATACCTCACTTACTATTACCAGGGCATTACCCAGTACCATCAAGACAGAAGAAATACCTGAAAATACCTCTCAGAAAACAGTCACAATTAAGTAGGTCTATAAACAAACACAGGCCCAAGGGATAGGGAAAGGGAGGAAGAAGGCAATTAAAAATTAATAAAAATGCACAAGCATAGATTATAGTACTGGGCTAGAAACAGAATCCCATTATGTAAACTGTGTAATTGCCTCTGGAAATAAGCAAGTCACAGTCTTGACTCGGGTATCTAGGTGTAGAGCTGGACTGGGAGTTGCCTAACCATTTCTACACTCACACACTCAAAATCCAGGAAAAGCCAATTTAAAAACAAAACTTAAGTAACTATTAGAATGGTCACAGTCATCTTATACTCCAGAGCTTTGATGCCCTCTTCTAGCCCCCAAGGGCAAATAAATGTATACTCACTCACTCTCTGTCTCTCGATCACACACACACACACAGTTTAAAATAAAAGTAAATCTTCTAAAATTTTTCAATTAAGGGATAGAGAGATGGCTCAGTGGTTAAGAACACTGGCTGTTCTTCCAAAAAACCCAGGTTCAGTTCCCAGCATCTACATGGGAGTGGCTTCACAACTACCCCTCCAAAGCCTTCTGGCCTCCTTGGGCATCCACATATGTGGCATGAATACATAAATACACATATTAGGTAAAAAAAAAAAAAAAAAAAAAAAAACACTTTAAAAATAAAATTTTAAATCACCTATGCAGGCTAGACATGGTGTCACACACCTGTAATTCCAACACTTGAGGGATCAGGAGAGTAACAAGTGTGTGTAAAGACAGCCTGGGTTATCGGATGAGACTGCCTTAAAACCAACAACACAAACCTGATATTCCCAACAGGCAGTCCATGGGCAAACTGTCTGTCTCAACTCTAACAAATGATATTTGATAATTCCTATGACCTATGAAATACAGTTTGATGGCATCTCCATTCCAAAATAAAAGATATAACCTCTAAAACTCAGGAAAGCATTGTGTAAACAAGCTGTAGGTTGGAACTGCATGGGGCACATTAATAATTATCTTCTTTTGTAACTTCAATAAATATTTAAACTTATACAATGACATTCATTGTGTTTAAGTAACCTAATAAATTGCTGTGGGAAGTCTCAACTTCTCAGCTGTTAAGATGAAGCCTTCTGTTGACACATTTCCCCTACAAGAGAACATGTCCTTGGTTACTGTGAAGACGACACCAAGGAAAATAAGAGATGGCAGTCTGAGATTCCTCCTTGACTTACAGCTATGGAGTCTCTTAGAGGGCAGTGATCTGACTCTTCTGAAAACAGGCATGAGAATGGAGGATGCAGCTCTATGGATGAATGCTTGCCTAGACTGCAAGCAGCCCTGGATTTCATCTCAGACTAGGGGTAGTAGTGCACGCCTAGCATCCCAATAGGAATAGAAACTGAAGATCAGAAGTTCACCACCACACAGTAAATTCAAGGTCAGCCTGGAATACATAAGTCTTGGCTCAAACATGATCCTAGGCATGAAAACTGTAATAGAGCCTGGTAACAGCACAGTAGCAGAGCATTTGTCTAGCATACCCCAGACCTTGGGTTCCATTTTTAGCAACTTTGTATATGACTTTAGTCCAGGTTTACTGCACACTTAAGTCCTCAGGCACTGACTGAACATTCCTCCTAACCATAAGTATACCAAAGGCCCACAGAATGCATAAGCCAGGAAAGCAGTCACTAAAAGTCTCCTCACTTTTGGAAGCAGCTAGCCCCTAGGATTGAAAACTTGCCTAGGGTTTCCTGAGAAGCAGGAGGCAGCAAGAACTAGAAACTCAAATGCTCTCTGCCCTTTGCCCCTAGGACAGAGCAGCATGGAGTAGCAGAGTGGAGAAGAGATGGCCATCCCCACTCTCATTAAGCCCTCTCACAAGGATCTGGTCCCTGTCCATCCAGGATGTTACTCTCCAAGCCCTTGGCAGGTCTCTTGCTTCTCAGCTGTACCCCATTCCTGAAGGGCCAGGCTCAATCCTGCCTTCCTCTGTGGGCACCTCCTTCTGGTGCTCAGCACCCCACACAGGAGTCCATCCCACTAAAGGAAGAGAAGATTCAGTCCCTAGATGTACATTCCCCCTTCCAGGCCTGCTTCCCAAACAGAATTAGCTCCAGGAAAGCTGAGACTGGCTCTGAGCCCGGAAAGAGGCTGTACTGTACAGTCCCCCTCAAAAGCCCTAAAAGATGGATACTCCCCTAGCACCCTACTAATAAAATCCAGGCATCACTCATCATCCTATGGAGCCTCTGTAATGCCACCTATTCTCTAGGTTAAGGGACCATCCTCCTCCCAGAAGACTATGTTCCTAGTGTCATGTGACCCTGGGATGACAAAAACAAGCCATCCTTCCCCTCAGCCTCCATCACTGATTCTTTCAGCCTCTTGTAGGCTCCTTAGATTCCAACTACTTACTGAAGTATCTGCAGACTGTTTCAGCTAAGGTTTTTTAAATATAAAAATAAAGCATACAGGCTTAAAATACATATCCTTGAAATAGTGATATTTTGGCCTTTCATCCAAAGGTCCTGTTATAAGGTGAGTGGAGAAATCATTCAGTAATTCAATCAAGGCTACATATTTCAAGAAATGAAATAGTCATGTATCTTTCTCTGGCCACTTGCCAAGAAAGATTAGCGTTCATTCAGTATATGGGCACAAGGCAGAACAGCCTGGAAACCCAGTCCCAGCCTCTTTACAAGGGATTCCTATCACCTACCTCACTGTTAGTTACACTCCAGCACACGCAGGGGACCACAGAGCTGCAGCAATCTCCAGGCCAGCTGGATTGCCTGCCCCACCCTACCTAGGGGCACTTCCCTCTCTCTCTCCTGCTTAGTGCCCACAACAGACAGGATATGGGCAGGGTGGGGCAAGAGCAGTAAGCAGGATTGCCCCAGAGGCTTCACCACACTACCGGATTTGAAAATTTCCATTATAAAGAGGATTTTTTTTTTTTAAGACGACCCACCAGAACCTTGAGAACAAAAACTCAAAGAAAACATTCAGTTAAAAATAGTATTCATGGGAGATATTTTAAGTCTTTTGAAGGGAATAATTCCTTATGTGGCAAGGAAAAGTAAAATGGTTGCCTCCCATTTAAACAATCAAAGCAACCAAGGTACATTTGGTGACCTCAAGAGTCTCAAAGGACCCCAGGACCCCTCACATGAGACGACTCAGCACCCAGCATGCCCTACAGAGCCTGGTAGACTAATACAGTGCAAGAGCTACAGGAGTAGCTATTAGGTATATCTTTAACTTGTGTTACTTTGTGTTACTTTTATTGTTGTGGCATTATTTACTATTATATCATTTTCTATTGCATTTTTCCCCTAAATATTTTCCATCTTTGGTTGTAATCTTTAGTTCAAAGATTCGGAGGGTGCCATTTGTTGTTAAACCCACCTGGACCCTTTTTGGCATTAGACAAATAATTCAAATAATTTGAATAATTCACTGAGCTAAATGTCACTGAGCTTCCCTTGGACAATCTAAGGCCAGACCTAAAGGGTCCATTTAAGCACCCAGGCACTGAGGCACGCATACAACTAGTGCATTTCAAAGAATGGAAACAAGTAATTAAAACCCTGAACATTAATGGGTCATAGAATCTTCCTAGAATGTTAGCACCTTCACAGTCAAAGACTTGGAGCATTCATTCCACCCACCTGTGTGTGAATGTGGCCCCAAGATGTCTGAAGACAGGGTCTCGCCATGTAGCCTTTGGCTGGCCTGGAACTCTGATTTAAAACTCAAGAGATGAGCCTGCCTGTTTTTGCAAAGGGATAGGAAATGCCTCCTTGACCTTTGCCACAGTTGCCAAGATGCTCATTGTCAGCCACAATTTCAAAACAACTTCAGCAAAATCTCCAGGGGAGGCCACTGTCCTATACTCCCACATTGCTAACAGTAGACACTGCTCCCTTAGAGTCAGGGTAAAAGGGCAAATCCCAATGTCTGCACTCTGGTGGCCACAGACATATTGTCCTTGTCATGCTCCTAGCCCTGCTTAGACCTTCCTAATCCCCTTCCCCTCTAGATTGTAAGAACACATCAGGCAGTGTAACAGGAGCAGACAGTCCTGCAGGGACACAGACTATACCAGGCCTCTGAGCCACGTCTACCTTAAGCTCATCTTCCTCAACCTACCTCACAACTCTCACTAAGGCTGTGCCAAGGCCTTTCCCACCTTCCCTCTTCTCCAAAGCCGAGGTGTAGACAGGGTGTTCCCTGACCTTGCTGTTCTCTCTCTCTCTCTCTCTCTCTCTCTCTCTCTCTCTCTCTCTCTCTCTCTCTCTCTCTCTCTCTCCCTTCCTCCCTCTCTCCCTCCCTCTCTCTCTCCTCTCCCTCTCTCCCTCCCTCTCTCCCTCTCCCTCCCTCCCTCTCCCCCCCCCCCCCCCACACGCTTTCTCTGCTTTTGAAGTGTTTTTTTGTTCATCCAGTGTAGTGAAGTTTCAACACCACTTCCTCAGGAAGCCTTTCTTGGCAGCTCCCAAGGTATCTTGTAACATTGTATGGAAGCACTATTGACCAAGCACTCTTACATCCAACGGCAGACAGGACCAAGAACCAAGAACGACCTGAAAACACAACTGCCACAAGCAGCCATTCCCTCTCAAACACTGCCATGAACAATATGCCTGCTTCTGTCAGGCCCAAGGAGAGGCCAGGGTGTGCAAGCCTAGCTTTTCAAAGGCTGCTGTGTCTTTCAAGCACCCTCCAAGGCAGACCCACGGGTGTCTGTCATCTAACCTAGCAGCATGATTTTCCTAGTCATTCCAGAAATGCCAAAATGCAGAGATGAGCTCCTAGAAGGGTACAAATAAAGTTGGTGACAGGAAGTTACTCCTTAGCTTGCAGGGCAACCGAAACAATTTCCTTTAAGATATACTGAATATCATTTCTAAATAAATGCAATAAATGCAAGTAAAAAGATCCTTAAAAAAGAAAAAAAACAAAGTATCATCCACGTTGCAATTAGAGTGAGAAGTAAGCCGGGTGGTGGTGGCGGCGGCAAGCCTTTAATCCCAGCACTGGGGAGTCTGAGTTCGAGACCAGCCTGGTCTACAAGAACTAGTTCCAGGACAGCCTCCAAAGCCACAGGGAAACCCTGTCTCAAAACAAACAAACAAACAAACAAAAAAAAGTGAGAAGTACCCATCGCCTCACCTTTTATAAGCTAGCTCATACTACGAAGGTGCCCAAACAGCTCTGGGTGGGACATCTCAGTGTGGATTATCAGACATAAATCTGAAAAATACATCATCAACTTTAAGAATACATCCTATTTAAACTAAATGCCGCAAAACAAGGTATTCAATCAACAGATTTTATTTCTAACTTTCAATGAGAAAACCCTACATTAATTAGCCAGGCGTGGGGGCACACACTTTTAATACCAGTCCCAGGAAGGCACAGTCAGGTGGATTGGAGTTTGGGGATCTGACTGATCTACATATTGAGTTCTAAACCTTAAAACAAGACTTAAATAGCTTTTATGATGATGTAGCTTATTTAAACAGAGAATATACAATTCCTTTAGCTATCACCATCTCAAGAATGGTGCGTTCATGCTTTTATTATTAAGTTTTATTAAATTTGCATGCATGCCAACATGCATCAGCCAGGACACACAGCAGAGGTCAGAGGACAACTTGTGGGAGCTGCTTCTCTCCTTCCAGCATGCTCATGAGATAAGGGACTGAATGCAGACGATCAGGTTTGATGGCAGGCAACCCCAGACTCACTGAGGCATCTCAGCCACCTAGGTAGCTTGGTCTTACCATTTGCTTTACTTTTCCTAGCATCTCATGGTTCAGGGAGGCCAAGCAACTCACCCATAATCACAGAGCTAGTGGTAAAACCAAATTCAAACCCCACCGTTTGTTTATAAAACAACTACATATGCTATGGTTGATTCCGATTAACTGGAAGGCAGTAAAACAAACCTACAGTACTGTGAATGACACCTGCAATGATGTCACCCTGCAGGGGTGAGCAAAGGAGCACAGGCACCTTATGGAACAGCTGAAGTTCCTATTTCTTAACATAACCAGGAGTTCATACCAACTACACATTCAGCGCATACTACACTGTGTTTGTTGTTAACAAAAAGAAAAACCTCAGTCAACTGACTCCAAGGTCAAGTTCCTAACTACCAAGCCACCTTTTCTCAGCTCAGAGAGCCATGCTACATTCTTAGAACTGATTACTTTGGTTAGTAAGGTTTTTGTTTTGGTTTAAAAAAAAAAAGTGAAGAAATCTAAATAAACCTAGTTTAAAATGTCACAGAATGGAAAGTGCAAAGTATCGATTTCCTGACTACTGGGAATTTCCCCTCAGAAGAAAAAAACAAAACAAAACAAAAAAACCTGCTGAAGGGAATGTCTATAGAGACACAGAAAATAATTTGTGACAATTTATTACATTTACATAAAATGTGAACACCTAAAAGTACATAAATATTAAAATATGCATTACATTTAATCAGATACAATGCCAGCTCTCTCTCTCTTTCTCTCTCTCTCTCTCTCTCTCTCAAAAAAAATGGATTTTGTTACAATAATGAAGCCATGCCAAATAAAGCTGGCAGAAAAAAAAAAAAAAAACAGACTCACAATAAGGGCAACACACAGTTGAAACGAATAGAAAAGTCAGTAGGAATAACTTTTTCCAGTAGAGACTGCACCAGGATGCCCTAGAACAAGTCCTCCATCAAGTCATAGACACTTCTCAGGCTCTGTTCAGACTGGCAAAGCCTCTCTACCAGTGGGCGATGATGAAATCATTACATCAGTTCTCAAAAAGCCTTACCCCACACATGCACACACCTCTCACCTGGACAGTAATTGCCTCTCCAGAGAGGCATATATTCACCTACCATTTTAATATGTTCATCAAGTACCCACTCCAGAAGTGGGGAAGAGACACCAGAGCTACATCCAGAGTAGGGTAGGGTGAGCTGGGCTGGGGTTGTGCGCCATCTCCCTCACCGAGTGATTTCCGTGAAACAGTTAGGAAATATTTACTGCTTCAATTCATGCTTTAATCTGTACACACCAAAAAATGCCACACAACCAATCAGCGTTTTTGACCCCCAAAACAATTACAGAAGACAAAAGACCACTGTAATAATTTCTGAGTTTTGGTAGTTTATATACCGCTATATTCAGGTGTTTTAATGGGTGTGTTACCAAATAAATACTAGCCTGGTTGCCAAATCTCATATTTATGAACTATACTTAGTAATTTTTGATGTATGAATAGATGTCCAATAAAGTGGTTTTAAAATGCCCAAAGAGTCAAATATTATGCTCATTAAATGAGTTAGGAAGAACTGACAGCACCCACCCAATGTGTCAAGACAGGTCTGATAGAGACCCTAAATTACAGATTATTGTTTGTTCCTGAGATAGAACCTATATATAGCCCTGGCTCTCCTAGAACTCCAAAGATCTTGCCTCTGCCTCCCAAGCATGGAATTTAAAGGTGTGGGCCCCATACCCTACCCTAAATAATGGTTTAAAAACAGAACAATAGCTGTTTCAAAGAGTATTTCAGAAACAAAGACTCATCCTTTCTCACCATTATTTAGAAAAAGCCCCATAAATTTCTAATATAGAGTATCCCAACTTTAAAACCAACTAGCATCATTTTTAAGATGAGCAATCTTGTTTCCTAATATAACCTTTAAACATAACACACACACACACACACTTGAACAAACAGTACAATAAAAATTCAACAGTAAGTTATCCAGTCCCCTTTCCTATTTTTAGCATAACTGTAGTATGTTAGAATTAGGGAAATCCAAATCTCTTTTTAATTTTTTGGTTTTTTGAGACAAGGTTTCTCTGTGTATCTCAGGCTGGCCTAGAATGTGGTGACTCGATAGTGGGGTTCAGAAGCATGTACCATCATGCCCGGCTCTGAATGACTTTTTAAAACAAGCATATCTTCAAAACCATAAGCCATCTCTATGCCCAGGCCTTCAAAAGCACGGGTACTGGGTGAAAGCAATTCATAAGCAAATTATGTTTGTTTTTCCCAAAGACTACCTCATTCCTTAGGTCTTAAAAACCTGCTATCTCCATCTGTCAAGCTTGGGCGGTTTCAGGCTAGAAAAATGTGAATGGTTCCAACAACAGATCACTGTTTTTGGCAAACAGAACCTGAACCAGCGGGAATTTCGTCGTGATCTCTTTAAGCACTTTAAGCATCCTATTTGTCCTCAAAAACAATCTTACAAAGCAAGTATCCCGTTCCCGAAACTAAGTAGGGGAAACAAGACTCATTCGGAAAAACTAACTTGTCATTTAACAGCACGTGGCAGAAAACAAGGCTAGTGAAGGGACTCAAGTTTAACGGAGAATTCGGCATTTCATTGTATTTGCCATCTGCACAAAAACACTAAATTAAGAGCGGCAGGCAGAGTCCTGATGGGGAAAGCAGTATTCCACTCTGGGAAAGAAGTTCCGAGTAGTTCTGCTGATAAAAAAGACCACCGCGCTGGAAAGGACGGACAGGGCTCTAGCACACTTCTTTGGTCTTAAACCCTAACCAAATATACAGAGCTCTCGGACTGCGTAAAAACTTCACCAGGTTTCAATCTTAAAAGAAACAGAAGTCGGGCTAGGACAGGTGGGAAGTGACCGAACTGCCTCGGGTGGCTCCCTCTCATTTCGAGGTCTGAACCCACTGGAGCACGCTCTGGGCTGGGCTCTGGTCCCACCCTCCTACTCCAGGCCGAGTGGCCTCATCTTTAACCACCCCATCGCCTCCGAGGCGCGCGAGCACACACACACACCCTGAAAGAATCTGTTACACACACACACAGACACACAGACATACAGACACACAGACACAGACACACAGACACCCTGGAAGAATCTGTAACACACACACACACTGAAAGAATCTGTTACACCAGGAAGCTCATTTTCACCCACTGGCTTCGAAACCAGAAAAGCACGACTTGCGAGGGGGCAGGGGGGTGTGGTGTGGCTGAAGAACAGGTTTAATCGTTCTCATCAGTCTACCAAGTTGGGGGTGTTGAAGCGACCACCGCAAGCAGGGGAACAAAGACCAGCCACCCTGTATTTGGGGCAGGAGCCGAGTCTGCAGCCAGCCTAGGATACAAAATGTGTACTTTTCAAGACGACCTCGCACGCCGTGACACTTAGTCGTCTCCACTGAGCTTCCTTTCCACTCAAGACCCCAGAGCTCGGAGGATCCCAGGAGCGTGCAATTAACCAGGTGCTGGGTGTTAGGTCCTCAAAAGGGTCCCCGCCCTGCAGGCGCTCCCACCTGCCAGTAGTAGGGCCAGCTCCCCAGGCTCTGTCCGGAGTCTGGTTAATCATTCAATGCGGGAGGCGTGGAACATTTTTTTTAGAGGTCAAAGCGAAAGGTTTTCCCGAAGTTTCATAGAAACCAGTCTCTGGGGACCCGAAGGTAACAGTGTCGGAGTCGGGAGTGGAAAGCGGCTGTCAGCGGCTCACAAACACCTGATCTGCCCCTGCGGCACCCGAGACCAGCGCAGTGCACGGGCGGGGCAGCACACCGCACGCGAAGCTCCCCCACCGCCCAGGCGCGCACCTCCCGCGCGGAGTGCAGCGCGGCCCTGGGTGTCACTGCCCTCTCCCTGCGGGTGCAGGAAGAGCAGGGGCCGAGCAAGTGAGAGGGTCGGGAAGGAGGTAGAGACCCGAGACTGGGTGGGGAGGAGGGGAGGAGGCTGTGAAGGAGGGAAGAAGGACCGGTAGGTGAGGAGGCCCGGCAAGAGGAGCGGAGGCCCGGGAGGAGACTCAGGAGGTGAGGAGCCCGGGGAAATGATGTGCGGAGGCCAGGGAAGTGAGGAACCTGGGGGAGGTGAGGACCCAAAGGAGCGGAGGCGCAGACGCTGCAGCGGCCCCGGAGGAGCGCAGGGCTCCCGCACCGGCCGGAACTGGCGCGGCGGCGGCGGGGGGCGGCGACGCAGGGCCCGTGCCCACCCACCCGGCCCTACCTTGTCCAGGGGCAGCTCCAGCTCTGCGGGGCGGGGCGGGAGACCGCGGCCGCATCCACGTCCCAGCCGCGCGTGCGGCTCAGCCCCGCGATCGCCGCCGTTCTTGCTCCATGCGCAACGCGCGGACGGGCAGCCAGCGGGGTCTGGGCGGCTCCGGGCGGCTCCGGGCGACTCCGGCTCGCCTCAGCTCCAGCACTTGTTGCCGCCGCTGCCGCTGTGCCTCAGTCCCGGCCGTGGCTCCCGGCACCGCCGCCGCCTACAACGTCCCCCCGGCCACGCCCCTGCCCGACGCGCCAATCAGACGCCGCGCCACCCGCGCGCGTCACCGCCGGGAAGGCAGCGCTCCCGCCCCGTGGCCCAAGTTTGGGAAAGGCTGAAGTCACACCCTCCCACCAGTGGGCGCCCCGGCCCCACCGGGCTCTCCGCCCCTCATTGCGCTTAGAAAGCCCTAGGCTACCCTAGGGAGCTCGATCTCCAAAGACGCGCCCACCCTCTACCCCAGGAAGTAGCCTCCCTACCCCCGAAAAACAGAAGTGACAGAGTCGCAAACTCTGCCGAGACTCAGGGTCTAATCCAAACTTCTCAGCTACCGGGGCCCCTCCATGCTGTCGGCGTGACGCTTGGTGAGAGTTTTGGTGGCCTTTTCCTGCCAGGGCCGGCGTGTGGCTAGGCCTAGAGAGCTCCGGGTGGTTGGTGAGAGGGTTGAGGGTTCCACCTTGGGAGGTGAGCAGAGGGAAACCTGGATCTAAGTGGACCTGACCTTTGCTCTCTGCGCACCCAGTACTTGCAGCCCCCTTGCTGCTCAAAGCCTAAGGGTGGTGCCTATTCGGCCCCTTCGGATCTTTGGGTTGTGAAGCCATCAAAGACATGGGTTTTCCACGTGGTTCCACTCGCGTCTCAGGAAGCCAGGACGGGGCGGGGTGGGGGGGACGCCCGCACCGCGACGCCAGGAGCTGGGTGCAGCGTGCCATCTCGGCGCTGACACTCGGTAACGCTGCTGGCCTGGGCATTAACCACGCCCACGCGCAGAGCGCACGGGACCGGCGACGCTCGCCCCTAACCCAGCGCCTCTGCAGGATCCCCAAAGCTCTGCCGGCCAAGGTGAGGCCCCGGAGGAAGCCGGCGAGACCGGATGGAGAAGTTACTCTAGTTTGCGAGGCTTGGGTGGGCCGGCCAGGCCGGCACGCCCTGAGCACCGAGCCCCGCCCCGCTCAGCGCACGCCTGGAAGCTCCCCCTCCATCCTTATCTCCCAGGCCATACAACGATCCTGGAGTTAATCCAGCTGAGAAATTAACACTCCACACCTGTTTGATTTTTCTTTTTTTTTTGAGACGACTGTCAAACAGAGTTAGCCAAAGGGAAGCCACTGAATTTCCAGCACTGGAGGTTGAATTTCAGCTCGCTGGACCACGGAGCGCTTACCCTCAGTGAAACTCAGCAGCGGAAAGACGTGTTTGTTGTTTTGAATGTGTCGAGCCACGTGGATGGGGTCATCCAGAAGGAATTCTGAGTCGGTGGCTCTGGAAATGTTAAGATTGGAAATCTCCAGACCGAACTGTTTTTATGTTGGTCAAGGTTCTCCTAAGAGCGACGCAAAGTCCAGGAAACAGACTGGATTTTTGTCTATCCACACAAACTGTTAACCCTGGGCAAGAAAGAAAGGGAAATTGTATACCTTCCTTGGGATTGAGGGGTCTCCCCCCACCCCGCGGTTTTATTCATAATTCGGAAAGCTAATAAAGAAGCAAATTAGAAGTTAGGTCTGTGTATTTGATTGGCCGCAGGCGACTGTTTTGATACATAAATATTATGAGACAAGGCTAGATTCCCTGCTGTCAGATGTTACTGTTTTCCCTTAAATGAGCTCTCAGTAGCCACAGCCATGCTTTCAAGGATTGCTAGCCAAGGAGTTTTGAGTAAAGTCAGCTGGCAAGCAACAAGGAAATAAAGCTTCAGTCTTCCACAGCTGCCAAAAGCTGCCCTGGCCCTGAAGTTTAAAAAAAAAAAAAAAATAGAAAATGGAAAGCATTCTCTCCGTGGTGCCACTGAGTGCGGCGTGCCGGCCAGCCCCACAGTGACTTTGGGGAAGCAACTCAATGCTGAACTCCACACCCACTCAGCTGTTGTGCTCTTAGGCTATGACTGGGATTCATCATCCATAGGCAGAGATACACATTCAACAAATGTGCTGTCCAACATAGGTGCGACACACAAAGGACTGGGCATCAAACATGACACTTTCTCTTGGAGCTTACAGCTCCCCCACCCCCCTCAGAGGGGCTTAATTATTAAATGTACTAAAACTAATTACAATTTTGATATGGACCTAAAGAAATGTAAGAACAGAATTATTTGGGGAGTCCAAGTTAAGTGTCTATTGCTGTGATAAAACACCATGACCAAAAGCAGCTTGAGAAGAAAGTTAGTTTGGCTTATAATTCATTGCCAAGGGAAAGGGAGGCAGGAACTGATACAGAGGCAATGGAGGAACCCTGCTTATTGGCTTGCTCAGCTTGTTTGCTTATACCACCTAGGAGCTCCTGCCTGAGCTGGGTCCTTTCTTATCAGGCATCAATCAAAAACAAAACAAAACAAAACAAAAAACACTACAGACAATCTGGTGAAGGCATTTCTCAATTGAGTTTCCTCTTCCCAGATAACTCTAGCTTGTGTGAAGCTAACAAACAAAGAAAAGCAACCAGGCCGGATGGTGGTGGCATACACCTTTAGTCCCAGCACTCAGAAGGCAGAAGCGGGCAGATCTCTGTGAGTTGGAGGCCAGCCTGGTCTACAGAGTGAGTTCCAGGATAGCCAAGGCTACACAGAGAAACCCTGTCTCAGAAAAAAAAAAAAAGAAAGAAAGAAAGAAAGAAAGAAAGAAACAAAACCTAATGAGAAGTTTCTCATTGCTTCTAGGTCTAAAGGGGAAGTTGTAGAGATAAGCAGAGTTTGGATTTTATTCAATGAGACATTGGAGGTAGAAATTATATTCTAAAATTTGCACTATAGGTAAGTCATTCCCTGCTATGTGAAGGGGGCAGGGCACAGCCAGGAGGATGCTAATGTAGACAGCAGAAGAGAACAGACCACCTGCCACAAAGACTTAGACAACTGCTTGGGTCTGGAGAAATGAGGGAAATCGCCTAAGTGGTGCTGCTTCAAACCTGAGGAATGGCCATTTTCTGAGTTGGGGAACACTGAAGATTCTAGTTTGGTCAGGGCAGGTGTGAGCTGTCCTGTTGAGCAGGTTGTGTACTGGAGTAGCTGGTGTTGCTGTAGCAATGAAATACTTACGGTAGTCTAAGAGAATGTAGAGTTAGATCAAGAGGGGGCCTGAGACTTGGCCCTGACAACTCTTACCTAAGGCAGGCACAGAGTGAGCTCGCTCACTGTGGGAAAGGAAGAGTGCTAGTGAGGCAGGGAGAAAGGCAGGAGCTAGGGGATTTGGGAGTCATAGTCAGTAAAGCAAGCAGACAGGAGACAGGAGTTAAGAGCTCTTAAAATGGCAGAGAAGCCCAGTCGAGGTGGAGACTGACGTGGGCTTGGTTTAGTGGGTTTGATGTTGGAAATTGTGCAGGTCATGCCTTGTGGAGCAAAGAACGGTCTAATGGTAAATGAGAGACGAAGAAAAGCACTAACCGGCGAGACAGAGATGATGTAATTATACTGTAATTTATAAAAGTTGAAAAATCACACACAAATAGAGCAATTACCCCAGAAAATAAGTAATACAAGTAATTTAAAAATATTTTTTTAGAGACAGAAAGGCACCAAGTGTAGGCAACTCTAGAAAAGTTTGACCGAAAAGTCAGAAGTAGCCAGAGGCCTGGAGAGGTTGCTCAGCTGTTAAAGAGTATTTGTTGCTCTTGTGGAGGACCCAGAGGTCAATTCCCAGTAACTACAGGGTGGTTTGCAACTATCCCTAACTCCGGTTCCAGGACACCCAACAGCCTCTTCTGACCTCCATGGGTACCATGCACACATATGATACACAGACATACATTCAAGCAAAACACTCATATACTAAATAAATCTTTAAAAAAAAAAAAACGTCAGAGAGGAATGTTATGTCAGCCATGGGCTGTGATTTATATGCCCATCCTTGTTCATAAGGTAAAATAACTTGAGAGTTTGTCAATGCAGAGAAGAGGAAGGAACATCAAGGAAAGGAGACAATGAGCAGCAAAGATCCTGTATCCAAGGCAGAAGTTGGAACCAGGGGTTAGGAGGAAAGGTTGAGCTTATGCGAGCAACAGGAAGATGCTTGGTGTAGGGGCAGAGACTATTGTGAGATTTGAAGAGTGGGGGAAAGTTTGGCCCAGTAAGCAGAAGGTTTGGGAGGGTTGGAATGATCAAGCAGCAAGACAAGCAGGTCAGCACAACAATCCATTTGAGGTTCATGGCCATGGCCTTCCTTTGTGGTTTCCTCCAACAGCCCAGCTGCACACTCTGTCCTGGCTCAAGTGAGGGAATTGTTAGAGCAGAAGAGCAAAGGAGTCAAGGGCCTGGTCCAAAGTGATGCACTACCAGAGACAAAGGACAAGAGACCAGTTAGATCCAGTCACTTAAGAAGGAAAGGAGGTTGGTTCTGAGATCTGGATGTTCAGAGGTGAACTTTAGGGTCCTGGGTAAGGCAGAAAGTAGTGGGGGAGAGTAGAGGTGAGTGCCCTGAGAGTATTAATACCAAGGCCAAAGAATTAAGTGCCAAGGTTAATAGATGGGACATTGGTGTGAGTGAAGCAATCCAGGATATGGACAGGAAATAGGCAATGCATTGTGAAGACACTGGACCAGGAGCTAAAGCTCTAAGGGAGTAAGGGACCTGGGGATCAGAAGATGGGGAGCACCAGAAAGGGGAAAGGAATACTGCAGAATGTCAGTCTTCTCAAGGCCTGTGTGCAGAAGGCAAAGGAGGGTGCTCAGGTAGAAGGAGGGTCCATCCCCCTCTCTGGACCCTTGGAAAACATGGGTGAGAGTCAGCAGCCTCACCTCCCAGCCCTGCAGGGAGAGAAAAGTAGGCATTGAATTCTGAGTAGCAGCTGCTGTTGGGGATGGGTGCTCAGACTCAGAGAGACATGCGTTTGGACTGGGTGCTCAGACTCAGACAGAGGGTGCTTGCCAATGAACCAGGCTTTGGTTCACTCTGCTTGCTGGAGTCTGCAGTTCCCCAGGACCTGTGGAAGGATTTGAGCTCAGCTACTTAGTAGTATGGTAAAGTCAGCTGCAGGAGAAACAGAGCACTTGATGGCATGCTGGAGTGATGCCCAATCCTTGAAGGAATGAAGATGAAAATAATGGCAGGCAGTGGATTTTTCCTCAGTAGTTTCTTTTTGAATCTGCAAACCAGTCCCATGTCCTCATCACTTCCTTTCCTTCCCAAGATTTCCATCAGGGACGAGGTGTCCACAACCCTCCAGTCTCTTCCAAATAAGTCCCTGCGGGCCCTGTGCAGCTCTGAATCTCAAATACTACACTGTCCTACCTCTCTCTGTCTGTCATCATTTCCAGATATGTATTAACTTCTTAGACTTAGTGTCCTTGTCTATAAAATGGGGTTGTTAAAATGCACCTGTCTCTCCCTGCAAGCTTACATACAAGCGCTTTGCACATTGTGAAACCTTGAATGTGAGGGAGTTTCCTTGTTCATAACCCCCAGTGTGTCTCCAGGTACACCCACAGCTCTCTCACAGTCTTCAAAAGATTGTGAGTCTCTGCCCCAGAGGAGGTTATAATTTTGCTTCAGAGATAGACAAACACATCCAAAACAATTAGAGAGGAATGCACAGCTGGGCCCGATTAAGTGCTAAATTGTTAGGTGCCTACAATAGGAGCCCTGAGATCAGAAAATGAACAATTAGCCAGGGTTGAGGAAGCCTGGGAGGGTTCCTGGAGAGGGCAATGTGGGAAGTGCCCAAATTGCTCACCCACCCTAAAGAGGATATTTGCAGATAGGCCCGCTCCTTTGTGACACAGAGTGACATGGATCCATGGATCAATCTTAGGTCATGGGTTTCATTATAATCTTTTCGATCAGCCTATTGCTACTTGTGGGTCCCTAGCCCTCAGGACTTACTGCTTGGGCCACATGGCAAATCAGTGCATTTACACTGTGCCTCTCATATTTGGCTTTCCTGTCATTTTTTTGGTGAGGAAACCTAAGATGATTCTGCACACATTTCCTGTACACCACAGGACATCTGTTCTTGACAGCCTTTGCATCACTAGCCAGGAGTCCCCACCAACCTACCAGCCCAAAGTTGGCTCCTACCTCCTTGGTTCTGTCAGATCCAGATCATGTGATCCTCAGTGTAATAAAAACTTCTTTAATGGCAAGCCTCTTTCATCTGCATGCCTAGGCAAGGGCCCAGCATGGCTAAGTCGTACACACAGCAGGCATCAACAGCAAAAATCCCCAATACATGCTGTGAATTTAGGTGGTTGTAGACAGTAGCAAACTTATAGTTATGAAGTAGCAATGAAATACTTTTATGGGTGGGGTCACCACAACATGAGGGACTGTATTAAAGGGTCACAACATTGGGAAGATTGAGAACCACTGTGTAGATGGATAGCAGAGTTTTTGCTCATCTGTTCATCTCAGTGGGACTATAAACACACCCATAATTGGATGAACTAGTAATTATTGATTGAAAGGGTAGAATCAGCTGGGTGTTGGTGGCACACGCCTTTAATCCCAGTACTCGGGAGGCAGAGGCAGGTGGATCTGGTCTACAGAGCAAGTGCCAGGATAGGCTCCAAAGCTACACAGAGAAACCATGTCTCAAAAAAACAAAACAAAAAAGTGTAGAATCTTGGCACTGGAATTCTTAGAATTCTATTTTGAGTCCTTTGAAACTGGCAATTGATGGGAGGAAAGGCCCTAAAGTGACTTTTCAGAGGCCACATAGCACGGATACTATTTGGAATAGCGGACAAGCAAGTCACAGGCTAAAATCACCTGGCTGTAAAGCAAATGATTTGCTCCAAGGGTGACTTGCAACAGAGGAAAACAGGCTTGTCACCAGATGCAGATACTAGAAACAAATGTCTTGATCCTCAGGAGACTCCATAACACAAGTCCCTAGGTCTGTGAAAGTCTGGCCTGTACATGACATCGTGATGCTGTACGAGGTCAGCCATTTGCAGGCTGTCTCTATTAGGGTCATCATATTTGGGAAATGAAACACTCAGTAAGGAGAAATGCAAAATCATAGTCTTAATTATCATCAAGCTGAAGCATTATGTTCAAGAGGAGAGGCCTAAAATCACAGCGTGGAGCATGAGACAGCACTGTTAATAAGATTATCGGCGCATAAGCCTGTTAGAGAGCTTGATTGCTGGCACCATCCCTCACAAAGCTCCTGTGTCTAGAAACCATCTCAGTTGTAAACACAACTGTTACAAAACAGCCATTTCCAAGGGGGATAGCAAAAATCTGCTAACCTTTACCAAAGGCCAAAGCTGCCTGGCTAAGAGGAAAGAGAACATTTCTGGAAAATACAAACTGGTCAGCAACTCTAATCGGCCCTTTTGGAGAAAGTGTGTCTGGCTGCAAGTCCTCCGGAGCAGGAGAGTGGTACATTAGTGGATATAATTGTGAGGTCTGACCACCACAGGCATGAGTCAACTCAGATGCAGTGGCCCAGATTTTGACTGCTACTAGTGAAAAATCGTGATTCCAGGCTCAAATCCCACTTTGGAAAGTTCACCATGTTTCTCATGGGAATGGTAACACTTATCTCAAAGAGTTCCAGGAAAAAGAAACGACATTATTTGTGACTAAGCACCACTTGGTGTTTATTTAGTAAGTGTTTCCATTGCCTCGGCCATGGGACCATCCTCACTAGAATAAAATGCAGGAGGTATCTTCCAGTCAAATGGTAGGCAGTCTCAACATTTGTCCCGGACCCACAGGGAAAGTGTCATTCTGTCTTCATTCCAGCAGTTCCAGCATCATATTGAATGGGAAACCAATAGGCTATCCCTATGAGGAACCACCTTATTAGTCATTAGGATCCCATGACTTTTGAAACTCATGTGGCAAGTTTGTCTCACAGCAAAACCATCATGGGGAGACGGGACACAGATTCCTCCAACACGACAGTAGTTAGGGGAAAGAGAGAGCAGTGAAGTAGGATGATACACAACATGTTCAAGCCACAAAGTGATGAGTGAAAGAAGCCAAACACAAAATTCACGGATGAAGTTCAAGAATAGGTATAGTCCCTCTATGTTGGTAGAAATCAGAACACTAGTTGCATCTGGACAGAATTAACTAACTGGAAAGAAGCAAGGCAGGTGGGTTCCTGGGCTGAAAACAATGTTTTCTCCACTGCATGTGAACATACATTGGTTACAGCATTCAAACATATGCTTCCTAGTTGTGCTTTTTCTTTTCCCATTAAAACAATAGTCTTTAAATTAGTTTACTGTGTGCATGCCAAGCACATTTTATTGTTTGTAAATTATACTTTGGAATAAGAAAGGGGGAAAAGTGGTATTTAGACAGGGGAGGGGTTGATCCTCACCCACAGATCCCACCCACTATCAGTTAAGGCAACTAGCAAACACCAAATCCAGGGCAGCTATGAACTAACATTCCAAAATCAACTATGGTTGGAGGGCATAGATTATATGCTGTCTAGGCTAAACATTTAAACTTGACACCCATGCCATGCCCCCCCCCCCCAATTCCTCTACAGGCAGAAAGCCTTTCATCTCCGTTTCCTTCCTTTCTGCTAAGGTCATCCTAGGAAATGGGTTTTCAGAGTCAGTAACCCTCCCAGCAGGTCAGTACAACATCATTGTGCAAGTTTGGGTCTCTCTAGACTTCATACCATAATTCTATAGAAAACAAAAAGAAAGCATGGTTTTGCTAAATACAAAAGGCACATGGCTAGTCATCAAAAGTCAGGAACAGAGACTTTTGGATCTTCAGGAAACACAAGAAAAAGGGTGCTGACAACCAAGCTTTCAAAGGGGAAGCAACAGGGCTGGCTGGTGAGCTAGAACACAAATTGCAAACTGTAGAAGCCTTTCTGTCTTTAAGTATTTGCATGACAAATCCCTTCTGTGCTGTAAAGGGGGATTATCCCAGAGGACAGAAGCAGGGTAGTATAGTTGGGTTTTGTTTTGTTTTGTTTTTACTCTTAAGGAGCTCACCACCCAGCTCCCAAATAAACACGGGGAGACCTATTACTTTTGAATGACCTGCCTTAGCTTGCCTTGTTTCTAGGAGCTTTTCTTTCTTTCTTCCTTTCTTTTTTTTTCCTGTTGTTGTTGTTTTGTTTTGTTTTTTTGAGACAGGGTTTCTCTGTGGCTTTGGAGGCTGTCTTAGATCTAGCTCTTGTAGACCAGGCTGGCCTCAAACTCTCAGAGATCCACCTGCCTCTGCCTCCCGAATGCTGGGATTAAAGGCGTGCGCCACCATGCATGGCTCTAGGAGTTTTTCTTAATTTAAACCATCACGTCTATCTTTTGCCTCTGGGCTTTTACCTTTCTCTATCCCATCTACCTCTTCTTATTCCATGGGTGGCTGGTGGCTGGCCCTTGTGTCCTCTTCTCCTTCTCATTTTCTCACTCCTCCTTCTTTTCTCTTCCCTCTAGCCTAGATTTTTCCCCTATTTATTCTTTCTGCCTGGCAGCCCTGCCTATCCCACTGCTGCCCAACCATTGGCTGGTCAGCTCTTTATTAGACCAATCAGGTATTTTAGACAGGCAAACACAGCCTCACAGAGTTACACAAATGTAACATAGAAGAATGCAACACATCTTTGCATCACTAAACAAATATCCCACAGCATAAATAATATAACGCACCTTAAACTAATATTCCACAACAGGGTAGACCCTGGCCTGGCATATGGTGGCTCCAGTCCAGCATCACTTCTCTGCTATTCTCTTGACTTTCTTTTCTTCCCATGTTGCTTGTCTTCTTCTTCTTCTTCTTCTTCTTCTTCTTCTTCTTCTTCTTCTTCTTCTTCTTCTTCTTCTTCTTCTCTCCTCCTCCTCCTCCTCCTCCTCCTCCTCCTCCTCCTCCTCCTCCTCCTCCTCCTCCTCCTCCTCCTCCTCCTCTTCCTCCTCTTCCTCCTCCTCCTCCTCCTTCTTCTTTTTGGTTTTTTGAGACAGGGTTTCTCTGTAGCTTTGGAGCCTGTCCTGGAACTCATTCTGTAACACCAGGCTGGCCTTGAACTCGCAGAGATCCACCTGCCCCTGCCTCCCAAGTGCTGGGATTAAAGGCATGTGCCACCACTGCCCTGCCAATGGGTAAGCACACTTACTGCTCTTTCAGAGGTCCTGGATTAAGTTCCCAGCACCCACATCAGAAGGCTGACAACCACATGGAACTCCAGTTCCAGATCTGACACCTTCTGACCTCATAGGCACTTGCATACATATGCTACAATAAAGTTATACAGGGTGCACATACACATAAATTAAAAATCGACGCTGCTTGCTTTCTATGGCTACTTCAGACATCTCATTCAGAGCCAACACCAGACCAGGTGTCTTTCTTCCATACTTCTTTTATAACCTAGGAAACCTATATAAGTTCCCTGTCACACATTTCTTCCCATGGCTTTGACTGGAGTTGGAGTCATATGACTCTCCTTAAGACCATCACTGGCAAAAGAGAAGGACGAGTCTGCCCTCTGCCAAACACAGCCAGAGCTAACTGGCCCAGAAAAAGGGAGCCTTGCATTTAGGTTTCTGGCACACAGGAGTTTACAAAGAGGAAGTTTGTTGCAAACCATTCAGCATGAACACCTGAGGGAGATGAAGTAAGTTTGGAAATGGCAGAGAAATTCAACTTCAGTGCAGTCATGGCCATGACCTTAGCTGATTTTCCAGAGAGCTCTGGGGCAGAGATGGCTCAGAATTGGCCCAAGTTGAACGTAAGAATGAGGCTTTTTTAATCCTACATCAGCCAGCCTTTAGATGTGGCTGCCTGTGGTAATGTGAGCATGACCTTAGGCAAGTTGGCGCTCTTCAACAAAGGGCATTTGTCTCAGAGAAGGGCTCAGTAGATAGCTGCTGCCATCAGCACTGAAGAATGATGGAGGAATTGGACCCCGTTATTCCTACCCTTCCCCAGTTGCCTCCAAATGCCAGCCCTTACTCTGGTTTTTAAGGGACAGAGAGAAAGTGGCTGTGTCAACTGAATTTGGAACAGTACCCAAACCCTCAGACATAGGGACATGATGCCCTCAGGAATGAAAATCCACAGGATTAGTCTTGAGCAAGCTGAGAGTTTGCTAAGCCCTGGCATCTGCTACACCTCCCAAATCACACACAGGACTGCTGAGTTTTACATCTCCTGAGTGTGCTTCCTGACAAGTTTCCCTACACAGCTGACACAATAGGAGAGTCACAGTAGTTAGAGTGACTACAGATTCACAGGTCAAAGGAGCCTCCACTGGGTTACCAAAACTTCACTGTGGACAAAGAATTCACAAAACAGAAGGAAAAAGGAAAGGAAGAGGTTTGCATGGAATTTTTTTTTCTGTATCACTGGAAATACTAAATAACATGTTACCCAACCTCTCTAGGCTGCCCCATCCCCCATCCCCCATCTCCCACTAATTTTCTAGCCCTTGAACATTCCCCAGTTCTATTACAGTACTGGCCGCAGGGCAAGCCCACAGCAAGTGGTGTGCTAGGGTATGAAAATAGTTGTCTTTGAAAGGAGCTGGAGGAATCATTTTGTACACATTATTTACCTCATTGAATAACCAAGAATTAAGGCCACATACCTGAGTGAGGGACAAGCATTGTGTGCATGTGCAGGAAACACGGAGATTATGTGTTACAGAAACCTCACACATTTCTTTTAGGGGTTTGTTTTGCTTCATTCACCTCAAACATTGTTATTGTACAGGACTCATTTAAGTCAAACAATACCATCCTTGGGAATTCAGCTCTGGCCACATGCAAAAGGTCATCCATCCCTGTTGGGCTCATTCTGCTGCCATCCCCTTCATAGAAGGAAAGGCAGGAGGACTCCAAGATCCTCGCCTGGGCATCCGGTCACTCTGTACCAGCGGTGGTTTGCAACTCTTCCCTAAGTGCAGGGGGCCTCTGAGAGGGGCAAGAGTATATAGGTGGGGTAGGGGGGATTCCATCTATTAGGCTATGGGAAAACCTGCTGGTAAAGACTTCCCAGCGTGGCCTTGTGGGGTGGGAAGCACACACATGCCTGTAAGTAACCCTCACCTATGCTCTGTTAGAAAGCCCGATAAACTCATTGGTACCCAGTGTGAACTTTGGTGGCATGGTATCTTGGTTTGTCATTGGGACCTTAGGGAGGCAGGAAGGTGTTATTTATGTCTTCCCGGGGAAGGAATTTTGGCAACCCACGTGACTAGGTAGCTTGAGGAGCTTCAATATTGCCAGCTGCTGTGGAGCCAGCGCTGTCACTCTCAACCTGAGGGTCAAATGACCCTTTCACAGGAGTCGCCTAAGACCATCGGAAAATCACAGGTATTTACATTATGATTCGTCACAGTAGCAAAATTACAGTTACGAAGAAACAACAAAGTAATTCTATGGTCGGAGTCACCACAACATCTGTGGAACTGTATTAAAGAGTGGCAGAATTAGGAATGTTGAAGTCACTGGTCTAGATCTTCGTTCTTCTCTCCTTTTGCTTATTTCTGGTGTTGGGGATGGAACCTAGGCCTCTGGTATATTTGGGCAAGTGTTGGACCCCACTGAACCACAGTTCAAACTCCAACTCTGTTGTAATAGGGAAAGTTGCTTTTGACACCTTGGTCTAGCAATAGTGACACAGGACATCCTTAGACAAGAGCACCGAAAGGTCCTGCTTGTGTAGATGTGACAGTTTGTTGCTCCAGAAAAAGGGGTATGAAGAATGGTCTTGTCCCCCCCCTTTCTCTCTCTCTCTCTCTTACATCTGACAAAGGTCACTTCCTACTCCCTCCAGGCCTAAAATCTTCTCAGCCATTTTTTCTTGTTGGCTTGTTTTTGTTTTTGTTTTGCTGCAAAGCCCAGGCTGGCCTCGAACTCACGATCCTCCTGCCTTAGTGTGCAGAGTGCTGGACTTACAGGTATATACCACCATACCCAGTCCTTCTATGCAGTTCTTTTCACTTCTATTTTAATGTCCTCATTGCTGCACATCAAATGGGGGGTGTCCTTGAATAAGCCCTGTGTGCCTGCTCTGACACTGAGCTACACTAAAGCCCTCTTTGTGGTTCTAAAGCTTACAAAGCATTGGAATATTTAAGTTTTTTTTTTCCATAAGATGGCACCAAAATCAGATTTACTACGAATCAGACAGTAATCTGTGAGATGGTAGCTATGGTTTATCAACCCCATTTTATTTACACCCTGTCCCATTGCATATGTATGACCAAATGTGTTGGCTGAAATACGTTAATATGAATGTAGTAAAACCCGAGGGCATTAGATAGCATATGGCATGCATGCTGATTATGTCCTAAAACTGGGAAAATCCTAACTCTTGGATGAGGACTATGCGCTGGTATTGGAATCTGACAAAATGATAATCCAGTTGAGGTCAAAATAGGTCCTCCAGAATCAAGGGTTAGTTCCAAGGCTTGTATTGGCAGGGAGGGAAAAAGCATTCTGTACTTCCTGCTCTGGGCACAATAAATACCTAATGGGGACCACCTCACATCTAGCCACCTGAATATTGGGTCTACAAAAAAAAAAATCCCTAATCTTTCATATCTTTTGGTGGCCAGAAGCAAAATATTAATTTCTGTTGTATGCGTATATGTAGACATACATAATACATATAACATTATGTATTTATAATGAGAGAATAGAGCCTTTGGAAATCAAACCTAGTAAGTGAATGGTTCAAGAGGGCAAATCTAGCAAAAGGAAGACAGGGAGAAGTAGGAAGAAACCTCAGCACGTGGGGCCAGCAGCCTCGGGAGAGGCCCCTTGGCTCAAAGCTGGCTCACCTCATAGCAATGGATGGCCAACTTCTGTGTGACCTTGTCACACAGAAGGCTGAGGACATGGTTGATTGCCGTTTTCCCAATGAAGGCATTTTCATTCACTATATCAATGAAGGCCATAGAGCAGGGACAGATTTGCTTGCAGGAGGCCCCCATTTGGGACAAAAACAACAGAGAGCACAGAAATGAGGAGTGGGTAATTTGTTCAATGCCATGACTATTTGTAAAGAACTCATCACTTCCTGCCAGATGGAAGAGTGGGAGATCTGGGTAGTGTGAAATGGGGAAACCAGTATGCTGAGCTGAAAAAAGGAAGAGCCATGGTGGACAAGGAAGTAGATTAATGCAATAAACACTTATTCCAGCTTTATAGATTGGAGCAATTTATAGAGCCTGAGAGAAATAAAATCAATTGCACTATTTCACAAATGAAAGCAAGAAAGGCGGGGTAGGGTGGGGGTGGGGGAGGGCAACAAGAGACTGCAGAGAACAGCTCAGAACTGGCAAAGCCAGCACTCACACCAAGGCTCAGTCCTCAGCCTGGTGCTGTTTCCACTGTAAATATTCACTACTGGCCACTTCCTCGTTTCCTGTCCATTCCCTGCATTTTATGAAAATGAGATCTGGCTAACAATTGCTGGCAGCTGTCGCTGTGTGTGAAATCCCAGACACAGGACCTGAAGCTCTTCATGGCCAATGGTGCCTGAAGGAGATGGGGTCACAGATGAAGATTTCCTCACACCCTGAGAGGGAAGGAGCAACCCACAGTATTTTTTTTTTTTTTTTTTTTGCTGTGATAGAGAGGGCCGATTACTCTGGTTTCCAAATGGTACTTATTATTTTCATAATCAGCATTCATTGTTGTTTTTAAATGACAGCACAGGCAATTGAGAATAAATATTAAAGAGAAACAAGCTCTGTCACAAGCTCTGTCAGTGTGACGGGAAATCGGCAGGATATGCCAGTGAAAATCTAGGCAACATTCCATGAGAAACCAGCTCCTGTTTCCTTTAGGATTGGTTTGGTTTCAAGGTAAATTTCTAGGTAAGGCCACAACTTGCCTAGGGAAGACACCACATTTACAAAACAAAATAAAATTAGACAGCCGAAGATGAGTTTCCACATCTGGAATCCTAGCTTTCAGGACGCTGAGGCAGGAGACCAAGACTCTGAGGACAGTCGGGGCCACATGGTGATTATGAGGCCAAATTGCTATCCAGAGAAAGACCCTGTCTGGAAAAGGGAGAGAAGCATTTGAGAAGGGAAGAAGCTACATTACTTTGAGGTAACAACCAATGAAATAGTACCTGTGTACTTACTATGAGCAAGACAACAAAGAATGGGGCTGGTCCTTGCCCGTCACACATGCATTGTTTGACTGTCACTCTCTTATTCGGCAGTAGATATGCTGCCTGGTGAACAGTGAGACAGTGGGTCTTCTGAGATGCAGCACATCCTTCCCATTTGGAAAGATTACCACGAATCCTTTCCTCGGACATTTTTAGATACGTTAGTCTCAATAGGTACCCTGTATTCCAAGATGTCACAACTCATGATGGTGATGGTGAAAAGCCACTGTTTTCCCTTTCCTGTAGTCAATGCTGCACAGCTGGCCATTACATAAATGATTGTCCTTCAGATGGCCAGGCACCGTGAGAAGACCAGAACCTCCTAGTTAACAATGGAGCAGGCAATCTGCCTCAAGATCATGAAGTTCTAAGGCCAAAGTTAAACAGGCTGTTCTGTGTATAAAGGGACACCAGGTACAGTTTCTCTTTTATTTAGTGGCAAGTGTTAGAAGCAGAGAGGTATTATAATTTATTCCCAAAAGGCACTTTTAGGCCTCCAAAAGGAACTTACAATGTCTACAGCTTAGAATACACTTCCCAGTAGCTAAAAAGGGCCTTGAAAGTGTCTCAGGTGCTAATTCAAACCCTGCCTTTCCGCAAGGGTGAACGCCTACTGTTGTGGGAGAAACTTCACCCAGGTGGCCTGCTGAATCTCATGGTGAATGATTCTCCCAAGAACTTGAGAACTGACTTGAAAACTGTCATGTAGAAAGTTCCAGCCATCATCCAAAAGGGAAGGGGTCACTCTCTGCTTCAGAAATTGTAAGCCATAGGTGAAGGACGTCCAGAGGTATTTCTTCAGAAGCTGTTCCTACAGGCCATAGCTGCAGTTCACATCAAAGGAATTCTATCCCCCAAGTGCACCCAGGAAGAAAGTGTATCTGTGGCACATAGCAAGGAAGATGCAGCTCACCACCAGAAAGGCGAGCACTGCTTTGTGCAGCCTCCACGGCGGGTCATTCCCTCCATCCAATGTCACTGGCACAGAATCACAGTCACCAGAGCGCTGTGACCACACTCCACTTGCTCTCTTGCTATTGCAGGATATTTCTTTGTTCATGGCATTGAGCCCAGCCCTGGTCCAGCCACCAACTGCTGCCAGGCATTCAGGAAAAAAGGGAGCCATTGTGCCCAACAGGACGCACATCTTGCTAACCTGTCTCATCAGCCCAAACACAGGTTGCTTCCTCTGCTTGCCTGTGGGTCAACAACATCCTCAAGAATGTCTGAGTGCTTTGTATTTTAAAAGATCCATGTGAACAGTTGTGCTGATTGTAATTTCAGAGTTATTTCATCCAATCTCATTCAGTAAGTATTCCCTGAGTGGCTGGCATGTATGCAGTGGTGCCAAATACTATTAGCTATTATTAGTAAACTATTAGACCAGAGCCCAGGCATGTTGGCTATGGGTTCTGCCATGTCTCATATCCCAGACGTCTGGGCAGTGAGTATCTGTTTTGTCTGTTTTCATACCTTCTGCTCAACTCAGTCAGCAAATACTTATCACTTCACAGAGGCCAGTTGGCCAGGAAGACATGTTTTCAAACTGCCCTAGTAGGAGTTGAGGGTGATGAGTGGCAGGAGGGAAAGGAGTCATTTCCTCAAAGCCAGGAAATAAAGCTAGCATTGTGGTCCACACCCTGAGCTCAGGAGGAGACAAGTTCAAGGCCAGCTGGGGCTTCCCAGCTAGTTCCAGCCTGCTCATACACGAGCTCATACACACCAAAAGCCAATAAATATATTGCATAAGAGCCCAGCAAGGAAAGCCTTGACCTGGGGGCTTCCTTCCTCAGAATGAAGTCTGGCTCCAACTGCTTTAGGCGAGGAAGTTTTCCATTTGAAGTAAAATTAGTTTCTTGGGATAAAAATGCTTTATTTCCAGTGTCGCATTACATGGTCGTAAAATAATGATCTAAAAGGTTTCCAGGGTAAGAAGCCCTTGGCCTGCTCTCACTCGGCAGCTTACTGGAATTAATGTAGCCTCTGCAGGGTGGGTGAAAGGGTTCAGTTCCATTCCATTTTCTCCTTGTAATGCCGATGAGCTCTGAGCTAGAGGGCTGCTGGGCATATCAAGCTGTGCTCTTTGCAGCCTTGGTGTGAGGTTGAGGAGCAAATGGAAGCAGCAAGATTTTTTTTTTTTTTTTACAATAATTTGCCTTCTCTGAACATACTAATGGGTAAAGTACATTTCAGGTCTACTGAGAAGGATGGTAAGTGGTCTCAGATGATCCCAAGCTTTCTCTTGCCTCTAGGTAAAATCTTTTCCCAGCAAGTTGGAGCGTATTATTCTGTCTGCCTGAGAATCTGCCAGGCAGCTTCAATAGCAGTCTGTGATAGAAACATCAGATTTCCTACCTAAGATGCAAATGGGAAAACCCAAGACCCGAATTCACTAGTGCTCGCTCGCCTTTCTCCCCTTCCCCGATAACATTTAAATAAAGACTCTATTTGTTTCTTTAGTCCTGGCTTCTGGCAGCAACCATTTAAAAGATCGAGTCATACAGCAATTATTAATTTTGCATGGGATCAACTCAGCTTTCATTCGAGATGCAGCTACATGAAAACAGACTGTGTTAATTTCATCCCTCTGGGGTTGCTTGGCAACAGGCCTTGTTCCAGACCATCTCTTCTTGGCCTAGAGTGATCTCTTTGGGGTGTCACTCAAGCTAAGGCAATCATCACCCTATTGCTGCTGCTTTTGGATGTCTACCCCAGTGCTCGAGGTTGTCCAGGGCACTGGAAGCTCAGCTTCATTCGAGTTGGCTGAGGTCTGTGTAAGACCTGGCTATGTCAGTACAGAGAATAACCTGGGTTTGGAGAATTTGGGATTTGTGTAATTCGGGTTAGATAGGAAAGAGAGAGCCTGAGGTAACACTGAGGAAAATGAAGCTTATATGGAATAAAATTAAAGTAAAATAAAATACGTTGCTACATTCTTATTTGAAAGTACTTTAAGTGAGTGCTCTACCACTGGGCCATGTCCCCAGCAGTATATACTTCTAAATAACCAACAGAAGGTCCAGTGTGCATAGGATGCTGGTTTCTGAATGTGTGCAGAAAAGGAATTAAGACATTTTTACTGGATGTGGTGGTACATGCCTTTAATCACAACACTCAGGAGTCAGACGAAGGCAGATCTCTGGGAGTGCAAGCAAAGTTTGGGCTATACTATGTAGTCAGATCAGTTTTAGAGCACTTGTTGCTCTGGCAGAGAGCCTGGGTTCAATTCTCAGCACCCACATGGGGACTCACAACCATCTGTAACTCCAGTATGCATGTTTGTGCGTGCATGTGTGTGTGTGTGTGTGTGTGTGTGTGTGTGTGTATTATTTCAAAATTAAAAGTTAAAAAAGGTGTTTTCAATATTAACAACCCAAGCATACTTTGTACAATTGCCCGCTGTTCTTGGTGAAGGAAGTTAGTTTGGCTAGTTTGAGCTTTTTGAGTGGCTTGGTAGATGAACATTATGAGCTACAGAAAAAGCCTGAGGCTAAGAACATTAGCTTTAATCAGAGTGTGGCTCCATCCCTGTCCCACATAGCTTCAGCTGTGATTCCCAAAGATGACAGAAGAAATAAATGACAGCCTCCCCGGGAACCAGACTCTGAGTGTAGAACGACCTGGATGAAAGCATCCCTCTTCAAATAAGCCTGGCCGTGCCTTCCTACTCACCGTTCAGCCTGGCTTCGGGTCCTGTAGCAGCCGTTTCCTCCTCTCACCTCTTTCCTTTAGCTCCTGGAGATTCATCATCATCATATATGTCTCCTCTGGTACATACTTTCTTCTTAAGTTTTATTTGAAAATAATTATACACACATATCTAATTACAAACAAAAGTTCTTTCATCATACTCTGCATTCCATCCCGGAATCCTTCAACTTCCCAAAAGACTTTAAATCTGCATTTATTAAGATTTTCTTAGTCAGGCATGATGGCCCATGCCTTTAATTCCAGCACTCAGGGCAGATGCAGGCAAATTTCTGTGAATTTGAGGCCAGCCTGGTGTACATAGAATCCCAGGACAGCCAGGACTGCATAAACAGACCTTGTTTTTGTGTGTGTGTGTATTTGTTTTGTTTAAAAATTTTTTCCTTAGGGCTAGAGAGATGGCTCAGTGGGCAAAGTGCTTGTTTCAAGCATAAGGGTATAAGAACCTCATTTTAGGGGGTGGAGAGTTGGCTCAGTGGTTAAAAACACTAGCTGGTCTTTCAGAGGTTCTGTTCCCAGCAACCACATGGTGGCTCACAACCACCTGTAATGAGATCTGGTGCCCTCTGCTGGCCTGCAGGAGTATATCATCATTATCATCATCGTCGTCGTCGTCGTCGTCGTCGTCGTCATCATAAAGAACCTCATTTCAGAGCCCCAGAACTCAGGTAAGGCTGGATGAAGTTGTGTTCATCTATAATCCCAGCACTTCTACAGCACAATGGGAAGAAGAGACAGGTGACTTTCCAGAGGCTCATGGGCCGGCTAGCCTGGTGGTTGGTGTGTGCTGTGGGAAACAAGAGAAGAGACTGCCTCTAACAAGATGGAAGGTGAGACCAACATTCCAAGGCTGGCCTCTGACCTCTACATGCACACCTGCACGAACACACACACACACACACACACACACACACACACACACACACACAATCTCTTTTCAAAAAGTCCTTTTAAAATGGAGTTTTTCCTTGTGATATGAAGTTCCATGGACCCAGGAGAATGTTTAATGTCAAATATTCACCATCACTGTCATGCAGGCTAGTTTTCCTGCCCTGAAAACATGCCCCAGTTGACCTGCTTAAGCCGACCCAACCCCCAGCCTCTGGGAGCTACTACTGTGTTAGCATGCCTAGAAGCACCTCTGCAGACTTTGTCATCTTGGCTTCATACAGAATCTGACTCTTGAACACTGGTTTCCCTCACTTATTTGTATAGATTTAATACTCAACCACCTGTTGAACAGTTCTCTTTTTTGGGCAATTTCCCCTATCAGTTTCTTTTATGGTAGACTAAACATTCATAAGGTAAACATAAAAGAAATCACCACCTCCTTATTACTGACCTGTTGTCTTCTAATTAAGCAGAGTACCATTTGTAACTAATCTTCTGGGAAAAATGGGAACCTTTTCTTTCTGGTGTTCTTACCACTGTCAGGAGTGCCAAGGTCTCAATCGGTTTTCCTAAACTACAATAAGAAGTCAGTGTACAGCTTAGCCATCCTTCACTTACCTCCTAGGTAAACTAACATAGAAAGACAGCGATTTCTCTCAGAAACTTAGTGCACACTGTCTGCACATACATATGACTTTGAGAATAATTTGATATGTTAAGTCTCAAGATTAAAACTATGTTCTAAAATTATTATTTTAAATTCAAAGAATTCAAGGCCAAAAGAATGTACAAGCTATGAGGTTGGTTTATCCCTTTTTGGTTTAAACAAATATGTATCACAGTGTTTCACTTAGTAAGGTAAACAGCATGAATGTGAGAACTGGAGTTTGCAAAGTATCATGTTACACCCAGTGGATAAAGCAGACAGGGGTGGTAGTCACACTAGTTAAACCTTCAGCCAACATCTTGACAAGTTGGTTTGCAGCCTAAAAACATTTCCTTTTCATGATGACCAGTCTAGTCTTGCCCCAGTCCCTTCATTCTGTTTTATGAGTGACAACTTTGATGGCCTCCAACAACCAAAGTGCACATCTCTTACTCTTGACATAGAGGTCTCTATGTCAACGGCACTGTCTTGGTCTTTCTGTATGTGAAAGTTTACCACAATTGCTACTTTGATGAGCTTTGTCTCAGCTAGATGGAAAGCAGAGCCTTCTGAGCAGCAACAGTAACTGTGGCACTTGTCCAACATGTATGCTGGGGGCCCCTCCAAGCCTGCACACAAGACACCAAGCACCAACAGGCACCAGAGAACATGGAGAAGCAGCCTAAGGATATCAGCTCTGGTCACTGCCTCTGAACTTTTCTTCCTCTTCCTCCCTGTGCACTGCTTCCTTGAGGTCCATCTGAGTCATGTTCTACATTGTCCGTTTTTTCCTTGTTACAGAAATCTATGATGTATGAGCTACAGGATTTATGTATCTGTTCTCCTGGTGAAAGGCATTTGGGTTGGTCCTACATTTTAGCAACTATGGGAGGGGAAGTGTCTATAAAATTCATATGCAGGTGATGGGGGTGGTCTTTCTGGTATATGATCATCTTATTGGTTGATAAATAAAGTACTGTTGGCTAATAGGAAAACATGATAGGTGGGACTAGGAGTCAAGGAGGATTCTGGGAAATGTAGTAAAAGATCCAGGCAGGAAGTGACATAGCAGGCAGACTCAGTATATAAGCAAGGGCAAGAAGGAAGTCGTCCCTTTCTCTCTTCCTCCTGCTCTCTGCTCTGTAGTAGCCATGTGACCTGGGAAGAGGATGCCAGTGGAAGGCATCCTCCATAAGATAAGTCTTATGGTTATGGATGATAATTAAGACTGAGCTAGCAAGTAAGAAATCCTAGGGATTGGCCAGTAGCATTGTACCTAATATAAGTCTCTGTGTGTTACTTGGGACCTTAACGTAGGGGTGGGCAGAAAGACTTATTGTTACATGCAGGTTTTTGTGTAAATGCAGATTTTTATCAGGAGTGTGATGCTTGGTCATATATGGCTTGGAAGAAATTACAATCTGCTTTTCAGAGCAGCCATAGCACCTGTTACCTTCCGCTCAAGTGATAGTTTTTCTTCATCCTGGGTTAGTACTTGGGATTTTTCACTAATTCTCTTTTTACTTAATTTTGGAAAGCTACACACATTTTAAAAGCAATGGAGACCTGTTAAATCAATTTGAGTTTTGTTTAAGTAAATCTGCTTCATCGAGTGAGGCAAATGCCAAAATAAAGATGCCGGAGCCAATCATCCTTGTAAGAGAAAAAACCTTTGTTACCTCACTGATTAGAGGGTCACTCCACTGTCTTTTGGCCCTATACATCATAGCAGGAGCCAGTGTCAAGGTAAAGCACTCACCTTGAAGTTAGAAATCAAAAGAGGGAAGAGGGGATTCATGTCAGTGACCAGAAGGCTTCTCAGTAGGCTCCGCTGCTTGTAGTTCCCACACCCTGCTCAAACCTTCTGGACACTGACTTTGGGGGGTTGGGAAACATATTTAAAGTCCAAATTACAGAAAACCAACAACTACTAGCATCTACTATACACTTGCTCCAAGGTATGCTCTTAGAAGGTGGGGGAGGCCCCCTCCTGCTTGTGAAGGACTGGGGAGGCAAGTATGTGACGGGAAGCCTGTTCCTCAGATGTCAGCCCCAGGGCTCTACTAACTTATGAGCAATGGTGTCTGTTGGATGAGCCCTGAACCCCTAACAGGTGCTTAGATTAGGCACAGCTTTGACATGGACCACCCAGGTTGTGGGGGGAAAACCCAACCCTCAAAAGGGTAAAGAAGGAAGCCATTGACTGGAGCAGTGGAGGCTCAAGCCAGTTGCTTTGAGGAATAGGGAATGACATTTATTGACTGTTTGAGTCTCCAATGATGAGTTCAGATTACACCTGGGTCTAATAAAGAGGTAAGGATGAGGCTGGACAAGTTCTGCCCACATGTTCAGAACCAGGGTTGATTTCAAACCTTTAGATAGCAACTTAGCCCTTCCCAGTGGGCTCTGCTGACAAAGACTCCTGCCCAAAGTTACTGCCCAAGTTCAGCTCTAACCTTGTGTTTTCTTGATCTTGGTCCTTTTTTTCTTTCCTTTTCCCCCCTCAAGATTGGGTTTCTCTGTGTTGCCCTGGCTGTCCTGGAACTCTCTGTGTAGACCAGCCTGGCCTCGAATCCACAGAGATCCATCTGCCTCTGCCTCCTGAGGGCTGGGATAAATGGTGTGTGCCACCACCACCAGGCTGATCTTGGTCTATTTTAAGTCTAGGGTGGAAAACTCCATTTGCTGACAGTTGTGAATGTGGACAAAATTGTGTTTCTGTACAGTTAATGGGAATGTGGGTTTTCATCTCAAAGGAGCATAAGGGTTTGCTTATAACAAAAGAATTCAGCTTAAAAACAAAAGACCAACTCTTTCCACAAAGGTCAGGTTTTTGTTTTGTTTTGTCTTTTTCTGGAACAGCACAGAACTCTATGCTCAGGATTCCACGGAGCTACCGTGCTCTCAGGGAACTTTCTGTCCTCCAGACACCCTTCTCCACCCCAGCCCTTCCTGTTCGTCATCCCAGGGGGTATCTATTGTCCTCACTCCAGTTGCACTTTTAAAAAGTATTTATTTATACTGAACCCTACCTTGAAAAAGCTTTGAAGAAATTTAATAACTTATTAAGCAGGGTAACAAAATTGAAGTGTAGCTAAGAGGAACAGAAAAGTAGACAGGACCAAACAAGCCTTTGCCTTAAGGAGCACTTACAGCATCCAATCAAAAAGACAACACTTTGTAGATAGCGTCTGATTTTTCCCGTGTGATGCTGTCACAGTGTCACAGCGTGTACTCCCACATTTCCATGTCACTATCTTGTTTTCCAGTTACTGACTTCTCACTGGCTTATCCACTTAACAAACATTTGAAAAGGGCTTTTCCAGTTGTTCGGCTCCATGTAGGCTGGACTTTGTCAAAAATCTAAGGTGATGTTCTAATTTCCATGGTGTTTGAAGGTGGGGCCCATGGGGGTTGAGGTGAGAAGAGGGTAAGACAGTATGTGAGGAACCCTGCCCCCCAAGTGAGGGCTTGTGAGAAAAACTACCGGCAAACCAGGAAGAGCCTCTGCAAGGAATTAAAAAGCTGGTACTTTCTAGATGTCAAAACTATGAGAAGTAAATATGTATGATATGAGCTACATAGCTTATGGCACATTATTGTAGCATCCACAGCTAAAACGGCAGAACCAAACAAGAACACACATACATGGAAGCACTCTTGTTAACAATGGCTATCTGAGGGCCTCGCCTCTCCTGTGTACTGCATCTGGGGTATAGTGGAGACAGAAATACTGGTTTAAATTTGCTGAGTGCTATGGTGGTTTGAATGTTTTAGTCACCAGGGAGTGGGACTCTGCTAGGATTATAAGGATTAGGAGGTGTGGCCTTGTTGGAGGCAGTGTGTCATAGGTTATGGGCTTTGATGTTTCAAAAGCCCATGCCAGGCCCAGGTTCTCTCTGTCTGTCTGCCTCCCCTCTCTCTCTTTCTCCCTCCCTCCCTTCCTCTTCTTGGCCTGCAGATCAGGATGTAGCTCTCAGCTACTGTTCCAGCACTGAGAATGCTACCATGATCCTCTCCATGATGATAAAAATAGATTGGCCTCTGAAACCATAAGCCAACCCCCAAATAAATATTTTGTTGTTTTCAAAATATTAATTGCCTTGGTCGTTGTCTCCTCGTAACAATAGAACAATGACCAAGATAGAAGTTGGTACCAGGAGTGGAGTATTGCCGTGTGAAGCCTGAGCATGCTGCTTGTTGGCAGAATGTATATTTTTAGTCTTTGAACTAGAAAAGCAGTTGATGCTTTAAGTGGGGCTTAATGGGCCATTCTAGCAGAAGCATGGAAGACAGTGGTGCTGAAGTATGACTGCCTCGCTTAAGAAGTTTCAGAGGGGAATAATATTAATGGCCTAGAGAATGCTTTTAGGATATCTTGGTAAAGATTGTGGCTGCTTTCTGCTCTTGTCTGAAAAATATGCCTGAAGCTAAACTGAAGAATTTTTGGATTAATGGTGTTGGCAGAGAGGATTTCAAGACAGCCTAGCATTGATTGTGCCATGAGATTATTAGTAATCACTCTAAAAACAACAACAACAACCCCCCCCCCAGATTTCTGTTTTACTTATTTATGGGAGTGGGGACATACATGCAGTGGCATTCCTGTGGAAGTCAGAGGACAACTTGTGGGAGTTGTTGCTTTCCTTCCACCAAGTGGGTCCTGGGGATCGAACTTGTTTTTAGGATTAGTGGCAATCACCTTTACCTGCTAGCTCAGTCGTCACCCTTATGCAGATCTATAATGAAAAGAAGAGAGCTGGACAAGGACAAATACAATGTATATAGCTTGAGGAGACAAGGGGCACCAGGAAGTGCGATTCCTCTGCTGAAACAGATAAAATGTTTAAAGAAAAGCCTGATGCTAAATGGAATAAAGGGAGTGGTGCCCTCAGGGCAAGACTCCATACAGCTAAGCTTCCAGCTGGAGAAAAGGAACTAAAGAAAAGCTTAAATGAAGGTGTAGCACCAATTCTAATTGTTCTTCATAATAAAAGCCCAGACACAGAAATTGGGGTTAAGACTTAAGACCAGAGAAACAAAGCAGCCTGCCACTCGAGAGTTCTCACCTCTACCAATGCTCAGACCCAAGGGGCGATCCTGTCCTCAGACTGCATCTCCAGACTGCATCTGTCTCCACCAAACCTGAGACTGCACTGAGCTACTGTCTCCTCCGGCCTTATATTCCTCTCTAGTGCTGGGATTAAAGGCGTGCGATCCCAAGTGCTGAGATCACCTTTGTGTGAGTTCTGTTTCTCTTTTAGACTGGATCACTTTCGTATAGCTCAGGGTGGCCTTGAACTAACAGAGATCTGTCTGCCTCTCTCCTGAATGATGGGATTAAATGTGCCACCACTGCCTGGTCTCTGTGGCTAACTAGTGAGTCTAGTTTTGCACTCTGATGTTCAGGCAAGCTTTATTTGTTAGGTCACAAACAAAATATTACCACATGAAGGAAACCATCAACGACAGAAAGGTGATGAAAATGCAATCGAAAGCAGAGGCTGAGTTCCAGCCCTAATCAAGCAGTAGAACTTGACAGCTTTGGCCTTGTGATGCTGGCTTTAGAGTCAACAAGAAAGGGGCTGTGGAGTCTCTCTCCAAAGGTAAGGAATGCCTCTGAGGCCAAGTGTTTGTCAGGGGAATCTGTAGTTGTTTTTTGTTTTTTGTTTTTCTGTTTGGTGGCCCACTGCCCAACTCCCAAATAAATACATGGAGACTTATTCTTGCTTATGAATACCCAGCCTTAGTTTGGCTTATTTCTTGCCAGTTTTTCTAACTTAAATTATCCTGCTTCTCTTTAACTATGTTTTGCCTCTGGGCTTCTTACCTTTCTTAATTCTTCCCTTCTTACTCAGTGGCTGGTTGTGTGGTTGGATGGGTGGCTCCTGGCATCCTTCTCTCTCTTTTCTTTCTTCACTATTCTCTGAAGCCTAGATTCCTCCTCCTATTTATTCTCTCTGCCTGGCAGCCCTGACTATTTCTTTCCTCCCTAGCTATTGTTCATTCAGCTCTTTATTAGGCCAATCGGGTGTTTTAGGCAGGTAAAGTAACACAGCTTTACAGAGTTAAGCAAATGCAACATAAAAGAATGCAACATATCTTTGCAGCATTAAACAAATATTCAACAGCATAAAAGAATATAATACATCTTAAACTAATATTTCACAACAGGTGTCCCTGCATAGAAGCCTAGAGAAGCCATCGTGTGAAGCTGTGACAGAGAAGACTGGATTACCTTGGAGACCCCAAGATGTTGGAGATGCCAGAGTCATGTGATACCTGCTGAAGAGAGCTGCTAACCGGGAGTGGAACCAGCCCAAGAGAAACAAGTGTGTTGCAGTCAACAAAGCTGAAAGGAGTTAGAGATCTGAAGAGCACTTTGACATCAGACATGGAGATGCAGAATTTGGAGTTTTCCCTGCTGGTTTTAGGTCTTGCTTTTTGGTCCAATATTTCCTTACTATGCCCCCTTTCCTCCATTTTAGAATTGTAATGTGTATCTTGTACCATTATATGTTAGAAATATGTGATCTGCTTTTTGATTTTACAGGGGTTATAGTTAAGACATTGCCATGAGTCTCAGAGACTTTGACTTTGGACCTTTACACAGTGTTGAGATTGTGAAAGACTAAAGGGACTTTTTCAGCTGGACTAAATGCATTTTTGCATTATGATATGACTACAAGTCTGGGGAACCACGGAGTGGAATATGGTGGTTTGAATGAGAAGGGCCTCCATAGGTTCATATATTTGAATGCTTAGTCACCAGGGAGTGGAACTCTCTAATAGGGTGTGATTGGCTATTCTTGGTTGTCTGGAATAAGCTAAAATCCAAAAATGGAGGGCACACCTGTGAGAGATTATTTTTGCTTGGAGTGGGTGAATCCACTTCTAGTCCGGACCTTTGAGGTAGGAAGACATACACCTTTGATCCAGATCTTGAGCAGGGAAGATACACCTTTAACCCAGGCCACACATTCTCCTGGACACCTATATAAGGACAAGGAAGAAGGAAGCTTTTGCTCTTTGCCTGCTTGCCATCGCCTTGCTAGCACATATGTTGTAGGATATTTTTTCACTGTGTGAAGATGTATTTCTGTAACTGGTGTAATAAAAAGCTGAATGGCCAATAGCTAGGCAGGAGGTATAGGTGGGATTTCTCGGGAGAGAAAGAAAGAAGAGGAGGAATGTAATAATAAGTCTTTCCGCTGAAGCCACCCAAGCCCTGCTGCCATGTGGGTGCTTTCCACCAGGCCCCCCGAGTTCTGCCCACTACCACATTAAGATCCCAAGTAACACAGAGAGACTTTTATTAGGTACAAATGCTTGGCCAATGACTAGGATTTCTCATCTGCTAGCTCAGTCTTAATTATCAACCATAATCATAAGACTTATCTTATGGAGGATGCCGGGGGAATGCATCCTGTCTTCCTGGTAGTCACATGGTGACTCCACAGAGAGGAGAAGGAAGAGGAAGAGCAAGAGAGTGATTTCCTTCTTCTCCCTGCATATATTCTGAGTCTGCGTGCTATGTCATTTCCTGCCTGGATCTCTACTACATTTCCCAGAATCCTCCTTGACTCCTAGTCCCACCTATCTTACTTTCCTATTGGCCAACAGTACTTTATTTATCAACCAATAAGACAAACATATACACAGAAGGACCTCCCCCATCAGAGGAATGTAGGTGTGTGGGAAACACCAGAGAGGAAGCGAGGTGCAAGATGGAAGAGAGGTATTGCCATGTGATAGAATGTAGATTAATATAAATGGGTTAATTAAAGTTATAAGAGAAAGATAGAAACAAGCCTAAGCTATAGGCTGAACTTTCATAATTAATAAGTCTTTGTGTCATTTGGGAGCTTGCTGGTGGGACAAAGACTCACTACACACATCCACTCCTTCACAGGCATTGGAGCCTACTTCTTTGGGATTCCACCACATACTGAAAAACAGCTGATACTTCCAGCATCGTAGCCTGGACAACTACTGGATCCTTGCACTTTCCATTCACAGCCATCCTTTGTTAATCATTCCAATAATCTATATGTGTGAGAGAGATTCATTCTGTAAGTTCTATTCTCTAGAGAATCCTGACTAATACATAGAGTTAGAAAGGCTAGGAGCTATTGCCTTGATGGAGGAAGTATGTCACTTGGGGTAGGCATTGAGGTTTCAAAAGCTCATGCCAGGCCCAGTCCGTCTCCCATCTCTGTCTCTATCTCTGTCTCCT
The DNA here is from genome assembly GCF_003668045.3 of Cricetulus griseus. NCBI lineage: Eukaryota > Metazoa > Chordata > Mammalia > Rodentia > Cricetidae > Cricetulus > Cricetulus griseus. The sequence goes on along the minus strand of NW_023276807.1, from coordinate 83,939,870 downwards.
GTTTTTCTTCCTTCCTCCCTCCCTCTCTCCCTCCCTCTGCCCCCCTTCTCACTCTGCAGATCAGGATGCATCTCTCAGCTACTGTTGCAGTGCAACGCATGCTGCTATGATCCCCACCATGACAATAATAGATTAAACCTCTGAAACTGTAAGCCAGCCCAATTAAATGCTTCCTTTTATAAGAGTTGTGGTCATGGTGTCTTCTCACAGCAATAGCGCACTAAGACAAATTCCTTCTCTGAGAAAGATATTGTTCTTAGGCTTTGGAATATGCAGAGGTAAAAGACAAGGGTTAGTGACCAGCACCCTCTACATATTTCTTATAGTAATGGGAATGCTTTGGGAATCAGTTTCTTATAGAATTCAACATAATCTCATTCCTCAACATTTACCTGAGAGCTAAAACTTTGTGTTCATGCAAACACTTGTATGATAATGTATAGTGCCTTTGTTTATTGTGGCATAACTCGACTTTCAGCTGATAACTGAATAAACAGAAAGTAGTGTATTCAAACAATGGAATATTAAATAGCAATAAAAAGGATCACGCTATTGGTATATGCAAAAACCTAAGTGATTTCCACACAACTCTCTGGACTGTACCCATGACCACCTTCAAGGAGGTGAATGTGTTTGGCTTCCTGGAGTTGGACCAGGCTGTGAAGGAGCAGAAGGGTAAGACCATTTCCACCTACTTCAGAGGTTCTAAGGATGTGGAAGAGAAGGGCCTGGACTGTGTGGAAGCTGAGTCAGTCGTTGGAGAGGGGCTGAAGCATGTTACTGAAGACTGTTCATTTACTACCAAGTAGGAGACAGATCTTACTGGAAAGACCCAAATAATGACTTCAGACAAAAGCTGAAAGTAACTGCAGTGACTACACTACTTAAATATGGAACACCCCCAAAACTTGTGAAATCTGAGTGCCTTCAGGCCAACCTCATGGAAATGATGTTCTCTGAAGATTAAGATTTGCTGATGCACTGGGCGGTGGTGGCGCACGCTTTTAATCCCAGCACTTGGCAAGCAAAGGCAGTCAAATAGGTGAGTTCGAGGCCAGCGTGGTCTAGAGAGGGAGTTCTAGGACAGCTAGGGCTACACAAAGAAACTCTGTCTCCAAAAACAAATAAGCAAACAAAAGATTTGATGATCACAATTGTGTGTTGATTTCCTGGTTTGCTTAAAAGAAGCCACATACTTGCTTTTAATTGATCAGTGTATGTCTAAACAATAAAGAATCAAAATAGAAAAAAAACAAAACTAAACTAAACTAAGTGAGCCAGGTGGTGGTGGTGGCGCATGCCTTTAATTCCAGCACTTGGGAGTCAGAGGCAGGCGGATCTCTGTGAGTTTGAGACCAACCTGGTCTACAAGAGCTAGTTTCAGCAATAACTGGAATGAGATATTCTTTGGAAATAAAGTCACAGTGGGTCAATACTAACAGTTCTTACAGTTACTAAAGGCTCTTATATTCCCTCGTCAGCTTTCTGTTAATGTGACTGAGTACCTTGGAGACTCACTTTAAAGAAGGAAGGTTTATTTTGGCTTACAGTCCATAGTTCCTTAGTGGGGCTGCTATTAGGCCTATAGCAAGGCATAGGGGCAGGGCCTGCAGAGGAAAAGCTACTCACTTCCTGGTGACTGGAAATAGAAGGGGGCACAGAACAGGTCAAAATATTCCCTTAAGGCCAAAGGCCTCTATGTAGGCCTATCTCATAAAGTTTCTGCTGCCTTCCAGAAACACTATCAGCTGATGAGCCTGAGCCTGTGGGGGCATTTCAGATCCAAATTATAATACAAAGTCATATGGGAATAAAGTGCCTCGAGTCCTCATAAGGCAGTGGTTCTCAACTCTCCTAATGCTTCGACCCTTTAATACAGGTCCTCGTGCTGTGGTGACCCCCCAACCATAAAATTATTTTCATTGCTACTTCATAACTGTAATTTTCCTACTGTCATGTATCACAATCTAAATATCTGATATGCAGGCTATCTGATATGTGACCCCTGTGAAAGAGTTGTGTGACCCCCTGTGGGTCACACCCCACAGACTGAGAATCACTATATAAAGAGACATCAAGGGAGAATACTGTGTGACAATGGAGGCAGGCTTCAGAGTTCCACCACTGTGTGCTAAGGAATGCCAAGGTTTTTAGTGACACTAGAAGCTCAGAGAAAAGAATGGAACAGCTTCTCCCCCAAACCTTGGAGTATGTGTCCCTCTCAACAGCCTGATAATTATGAGGCATGAGGCAACAAATGTCTATTGTTTCAAGGTGTCCAGTTTGTGGTATTTTGTTACAACAGCCCAAGTGAGCTAGAATACTGACTGGAAAGATGCCAGTCACAAAAGGCAGTGGCCTGTAAGTGCCATCTCTATGAGAGGGTGGGATGGCAAAGAAGGAATGGAGTATGGGCAGTGGTGTCTGGGGCAGGAGGAGGGAAGGACTGCAAGGAGAAAGATTTGGGTCATGATAGCATGCCCTGAGGCTGGGCTGTGGTAATGCTACTGAATGTGATGGCCGTTCGGAAAACCAGAACTGGGGCTGGCACTCACGTGATGAGGTCCTGGGTTCAAGCCCTAATACTAGTATAAGTTAGTAAATAAATCTCTAAACTTACCAGGGGTGGATTTTTATTCTATATAGAGTATGCTTCAATAAATACGACCCCTCCACCAAATCCAAACACTAAAACCAAAGAAACACTCTTGTACTTTACATCTAGATACAAAGGCAGCTGCCTTCTCACTGTTTGCTTTATGTACTATACCTAAGTGATTACGGCTGAGTCATTTGAAATGAGTTGCAGACATCAGGGCAGTTTATCACTAAACATTTCAATACACATCTCTTTTTAAAATTTATTTTTTATTTTTTACATTTCAATCTCAGTTCCCCCCTCCCTCCTCTCCTTCCACTCTCCCCTCCTTACACGCCTCCTATCTGCTCCTCAGAGAAGGTAAGGTCTCTTCTAGGATGTCAACTAAGTCTGTCCCATTACTTCGTTGAGGCAGGATCAAGGCATCCCCCACCCCCGCACCCATGTCTAGGCTGAGCAAGGTATCTCTCCATACAGAATGAGCTCCACAAAGCCAGTTTATGCTTTATAGTTAGATCTTGGTCCCACTACCAGTGGCCTCATGTATTGCCTAAGCCACACCATTGGCACCTGTATTCAATGGTCCTAGTTCAGTCCTATGCTGGTTCCCCAGTCGACAGTGTAGAGTCAGTGATCTCTCACTAGCTCTGGTCAGCGGATTCTGTGGGTTTCCCCATCATGGTCTTGACTCCTTTGTTCATAATATCGCCCCTCCCTCACTTCAATTGTACTCCAGGAGCTTGGCCAAATGGTTAGTTTTAGATCTCCACATCTGCTTCCATCTGTTTCTGGAAGAGGGATCTAGCTCCTCTGGGGGTGGATTGTAGGCTGGTTATACTTTGCTTTATGTCTGGTTTTCACTTATGAATGAGTACATTCTATATTTGTCTTTCTGGGTCTGGGTTACCTCACTCAGGATTTTTTTTTTCTAGTTCTGTTCATTTGCCTGCAAATTTAAAGATGTCATTGTTTCTTACCAATGAGTAGTGCTACATTTTGTAAATGTACCACATTTTCTTTATCCTTTCTTCAGCTGAGAGGCATCCATGTTGTTTACAAGTTCTGACAATTACGAATAATGTAGCTATGAACATAGTTGAGCAAATGTCCTTGTGGTGTGAATGTGCCTCCTTTGAGTATATGCCCAACAGTGGTATTGCAGGGTCTTGAGGTAAGTTGATTCCTAATTTTCTGAGAAATCACCATACTGATTTCCATAGTGTTGTACAAGTTTTCACTCCCACCAGCAATGGAGAAGTGTTCCTCTTATTCCACATCCTCTCCAGCATAAGTTGTCATCAGTATTTTTGATTTTAGCCATTCTGATCAGTGTAAGATCAGAGTGGTTTTGATTTGCATTTCCCTGATGACTAAGCATGTTGAACATTTTCTTATGTGTATTTTGGCCATTTCAGATTCTTCCATTGAGAATTCTCTGTTTAGATATGTATCCATTTTTTTTTTCAAGACAGGGTTTCTCTGTGTAGCTTTGGAGTCTATCCTGGCACTCGCTCTGGAGACCAGGCTGACCTCGAACTCCTGCCTCTGCCTCCCGAGTGCTGGGATTAAAGGCGTGTGCCACCAATGCCCGGCCTGTATCCATTTTTTAAATTGAATTATTTGGCAGTTTTGTTGTCTATTTGGTGTCTAGTTTCTTGAGTTCTTTGTATATTTTGGAAATCAGTCCTCTCTCAGATGTGGGGCTGGTGAAGATCTTTTCCCATTCTGTAGGCTGCCATTTTGTCTTATTGACCATGTTCTTTGCTTTACAGAAGCTTCTCAGTTTTAAGAGTATAGGCATCTTATCTGTGGACAGAAGCAGAAAGAAGGAAGCTTGAGGCGTGGCTTCTGTTTGTGCGCTCTTTCTGGTGGGTCAGCTAATCCTGCAGGAAGGGCAGAACACACTCCCGCAGTTCTTTGTATTTTTCTGTGTGAGTGTTCCCCCAATAAACACCCATTTATCATTTATCTTGGGTCTAATGAAATCTTTACATCTATGCCTTCATAGGAGGTCCCATTTATTAATTGTTGCTCTTAGTGTCTGTGCTATTGGTATTATATTTAGGAAGTGGTCTCCTGTGCCTATGTGTTCAAGGACACTTTCAAGGGGACACTTTCTCTTCTATGTGTTTCAGTGTGGATGGATTTATGCTGAGGTCTTTGATGCATTTGAAATTGAGTTTTGTGCATGGTGATAGATATGGATCTATTTGCATTCTTCTACATGTTGACAGCCAGTTATACCAGCACCATTTGTTGAAGATGCCTTCCTTTTTCCACTTTATATCTTCAATACACATCTCTTAAGAATAATATTTTTCTTCATATCTAAGAAAAGCAACAATAACACCAATTGTTTAATTCCAGAGCCCAACCTTCTCAATTAAACTCAAAATGTTTTGTTGTTTGTGTTTTGTTTCTATTTTGTTTTTGGTTTAGTTTCCTCTTTCTAACCAGGTTTTAGTCAAGGATCATAAGATGCATTTGAAGCTGGGAGTGGTGTATGACTGTAACCCCAGGACTTGAAAGGTGAAGGAGTGAGAATCATGAGTTGGGGGCCAGTATGGCTGTGTAGGGGGACAGCATCTCAGAAACCCAAATCAAACAAAAATATATTTGGTTGTTATTTCTCTTCAATCTCTTATTCTAAAACAGAGGTTCTCAACCTTCCTAATGCTGGGACCCTTTAATACAGTTGCTCATTTTGTGATCCCCAACTTTAAAATTATTCTCATTGCTACTTCATAACTGTAATTCTTCTACTGTTATAAATCATAATGTAAATATCTGTGTTTTCTGATGGGTTATTTGACCCAAAGGGGTTGAGACCCACAGGTTGAGAACTGTTGATGTTGAATGATCTTTGTGTTTGTTTTTTTTTTTTTCCCATCACCATTGATCTAAAAGAGTTTGCTTAATGCCCAGCAGTCTGCATTTGTCTGAAGTTCTTTATGGTGTTATGAAATGTTCTCCTCTGCCCTTGGGTTCCCCATAAAGTAGTCATTAGGACTAAAGGCTTGATTAGATTCAAGGTAACCACTTTGGTCAAGAATTAACCACAAGTACTGGAAGTTCTTTGTCATCTTACTTCTATTATTATTATCTTTTTGTCTTCCTAAAGACCATTTTTCTACCCTTTCCTCTCTCGTTGCATAAAGTTCTTGTGTGTCTGTGCAAGTCAGTCTTGCAGATAGTCTGGTATATCAGCTAGATACGGAGTCACAAACATCAATAAGATAGTTCTAGAAATAGCCTGTAATATGTTGTCCTGGCTAGTTTGATATAAGCTAGAGTCATCTGAGAGGAGGGAACCTCAGCTGAAATTGCCTCAGTAAATCCCAGCTATAGGCAAGCCTGTAGGCCATTTTCTTAATAAGGAAGGGCCCAGCCCATTTTGGGTGGGGACACCTGTGGGTTCTGGGGTGCTATAAGCAAGCAGACTGAGCAAGCCATGAGAGCAAACCAGTAAGCAGCACCCCTCATGGCCCCTGCATCAGCTCCTGTCTCCAGGTTCCAGCTTGTTTCATACTCTTGCTCTGGCTTCCCTCAGTGGACCGTGATTCAGCATATGTAAGCCAAACAAATCCTTTCCTCCCCAAGCTGTTTTTGGTCATGGTGTTTCATTGCAGTGAAATAGTAACCTCAACTAAGACATATATGCTATTAAAAAGCCACTTGACTGACTGTGGCAGGAAACCTGATTGGAGTCTTTGCCGTGAGGACTGAAGGGTGGGCAGGGGTCACAGAGGTGAATGAAATGGGTGTGGAAGAGAAGTGAGAAATGGAGCATCTGGAGAAGGGCTAAAGAAGCTCACGGGAGGACAGAGATTGATTCCAGTCCCCTGGGGCAGAGCCCAGGAGGAAACTGCCTACGTGCTGGGCCTGGAGACTCAGAGAGACTGCTTCCCTGAGAATGGCGGCTAAGCTGAAGCCTGAAGAGTGATCACAGCAGAGTGGGTGAGTACAGGGAAGATGGGGACACCCACAGCAGAGGAGAGAGTTGCCAGAATTAAATCTGTGGAGAAATTATGCCTGAGAAAATGATGGCATATTCTTGACAACATTTTAGTCTCACATCTAACTTCTGGTTTACTGAGGATAGAGGAATTTTATTGAGGATACAGGAATTTTAAATCACACTGATTTGATGGAAAACTGTTACCATAGGCTCAAAATATGTAGCTCAAGGGGAGAATACCTGCCTAGCTTGCACAGGGCCCTGGGCATGGCACACATGCACAAGCTCTCACTAGAGAAACTGACTTAGAATTATTGTCTGACAAAACCAGATGATAGGAACTGTAGGTCCTGCCCGACATGGTGGTGCATGCCTTTAATCACAGCACTAGGTAGACAGAGGTAAGAGGATCTCAGTGACTTCAAGGCCAGTCTGGTGTACATAGCAAGTTCCAGGACAGCCAGGACTACATACAGGGAGATGTGTCTCAAACCGGACTCTCACACACACGCCCCCAAAAGAACTATGGGTCCTTAAGAAAAGAGTGTTACCTGTATTAAATATGTAAGGTCTTAAAAAAAAAAAGAAAAGAAGGGATTTTGAGAGCCCATCCCATGTGAAGGGATGCTCTCTTGGCCTGGACACATGGGGAAGGGCATAGGCTTGGCCCAGGATGATGTGGTAGACTTTGGGGAGCCCCTTTTGAGGGCCTTACCCTGCCTGGGGAGTGGAGGGAGGATGGCTAGGGGCAGGTGGGATGTTGGGGGGAGGGGAGGAAGAGGGAGAAGGGATTGACATGTGAAGCAAGCTTGTTCCTAATTTGAACTAATAAAAGAATAAAATAAAAAAATTCAACTTACAAAAGAAGAAAAAGAAAAAAAAGAAAGAAAAGAAAAGAGTGTTACACCATTCCACTTCCCTGAATATTTAGGTTAGCTCAAGTGGTTCAAACCAATTCTCCACTAAAATAAATGGCCTAACTATTGTTGCTTCTAAGAGTAATTATGATAATTAAACAACAACAACAACAACAACAGCAAAACCTTCCCCTAAGCCTGAAGAGGCAGAATCAGAAGCCAGTCCCAAGTTTCTGACTCAGGAGTACTGTTTCACTGCCCAGTATGGCACAGTGCCACTCCAGTAGTCACAGCAGTTCTGTGCAAGGCCCAGGAAGAGAAAGGCTTTTGGTAGCTAAGTCAATAGAAGAAACAAAATATTCTTTAATCTCAGTAAGGCCCAGGAGAGATGTCAGCAGGAGGTTAATGGGCCCAGCGTGAATGGTCTGGTTATTTTTAGATACTTGAAGGAGGCCTTAGTGGCCAGAATAATTCCTCTCCATATTTCTCACCTTCTGTCAGGAAAACTGTTGTGTTAGAGGCAAGGAACCAAAGCATCTAGAACCTCTGGGAGAAGGCACCATGGGGTGCAAAAGAGAAAGGGTCTACAGGACAGGGAACTTGAGAGGGGGCAGGAGACATTTGGGGGTGTTGCTAGCCAGAGATTGGCTATAGTGCCATGGCCTCCAGCCAGGTTGCACATGACCTTCAGGCTGAAGACCTTCGAGAGCTCTCAGATGTCCTTTCCATACACTCTGGGGTGGTCAGAAAGAGATTACAAAGCCCGAGTCATCCATCCCCTTCCAAGATTCAGATTCTCAATGACCAGTTGGAAGATAGTGGTGTTGAGAACTGTACCCGGGGGTTTCCAGTGCCTTCCGTTAGAGGTGAGCATGGTACTAGCTGCTCTAGATAATGTTATCTTTAATCCTCTCAACAATCCACAGAATGAGGTCACTGAAGCCTAGGGAGGATTCATGAGGATCACAGAGCTAACAAACCAAGACTAAAAGATAAACTTAGGTACACTGAAATTTGAAAGGGTTTATGTGAGCAGTGATTCATGAACCACACAGTGCCAAACCACAGAGGGAAAACTTAATAAAATGTTCACAGAAGCAAGACAGAATATTGGCTGGTTAAGGGGAACATCCCTAGTTAGGAGTAAGCTGGAAGTTTCTGGACAGTGAGTTTCTGGGTAGGATCTGTTACAGTGTTTTAAGCTTTGTTTTTCTAAACTGTAAAGAGTGAGGTGCCTTCTGTTCCATCTCAGTCAAAGCACCTTCCGGTTATTTTAAATACAAAGTTTTCAGTTGTACCCTGTGATTCTGATACAAGTAAGTCAACAACAGTGCCTGTCAAACTCTCTGTGAGGAGGATTTTTTTTTTATTTCCACCTCATCATAGATTGATAAATAAAGTACAAAATGAAATAAAAGACACAGAAATACAAGCTAACATAAGTTATTCAACAGACTGTGTGGTAATGTTTCTAAACATGGATGCTTGCACAAATCTCATATACAGCATTAGAACTGACATCCTAGGCAGGAGGGTACATCTGACTCATTTCCAGAATTTTTCCCCCCAAACATATGTGCCTGCTTTTTATGCCAGATGATTCAGCAGGATTGGCATGTCCAGCAGATACTCCTCAGGGGATTGTGATGTCCATCCACAGTTAAGAACTCTCTGAGTACTGAAGGGACTGCTCAGCAGTTAAGAACATGTGGGTTCCCGGCACACGTTGGGAGGCTCCCAACCTCCTGTAACCCAGATGCAAAGGGGTCTGGCACCTCTGGCCTCTATGGACACTCATTCACGTATACATACTCACATTCAGACACTTAGACACATGCACACATAATTAAAATCTTTTAAAAGAACCTTTCACTGCTTCAACACATTCCAAAGCTGTTGTTTTCATCTTGGTGTCCAAAGAAGCAAGGGCCTCCTTAAGCCAGGAGTGAACAAGGATGGGAATTGGGAAGCTGGGACAAGAATGCTAGGGAATGTAGGAATATTGAAGTCACCCTCCATAACCTCTGTATTGTTATCTGGTACTATTTCAATATCTTTTCAGGGTAAAGTTTCCGATGTCTGGGACTGAAAGATGCTGTCTTAATGGGGAAAGGTGTCAGGTCTAATGACCTAAGTTGCATCTTTAGGACCCACATAGTGGAATTCAAGAGCAAACTTCTGCAAGTCATCCTCTGACTTCCACACATGCACACAATAACACACAAATGAGTGTTATAAGAATTATATATATTGGTGTCTGGAAAGGCTCTGGGAATAAAAAGTCCATAATTCATCCTAAAAAATGATGAGTGTGCTCAGCAGCTGGTCATGTTCAGGAAGGAGCAGTTTGGAGAGAAGAAACACCCCACCATTTCAAACCAGGCTCAGCATTGCAAGGTAGCAGTCACTGGCAATCTTGGGGAAGTAAGCTGGAGGCAGGTACAGTACTTGCCCAGCGGACCTGCTGACCTCAGTGAGAGCAGGAAGCCCTGACGTGTCCCCCAAGGGGGAAAAAAACAGGCGACATGAGTCACCCCAACAGATCAATAGGACACTGGTGGGGAAACGAAAGACAGACTGAGCCAAAATACAATGTATTCTCTTCACTGCTCCCAGAAATTACTTTTTTATTGGTATCACTGGTACATATGTCAACTAAGTCTATCATAGTAAATGAGTTTCATGCACACAGTATGTCCTTTTCTCTTCCTCCACCAGCCTTTTTGTTTGTTTTGTTTTGAGATGGGGTCTTATGTGGCTCAGGCCACCTCAAACTGTGTGTGCAGAGGATGGTTGTAAACTTCAGGTCATAAACTAAGATGACAAGCGTGTGACACATATCTGCTTTAGACCTCTGCCCTGCCCCTTCCTCTCCTCACCTTCTCAGACTGATGATTTCATTTTTAAATTTTGTTTGTTTTTTTTTTTTATTTTTCGGGACAGGGTTTCTCTGTGTAGCTTTGGAGCCTATCCTGGCACTCACTCTGGAGACCAGGCTGGCCTGGAACTCACAGAGATCCACCTGCCTCTGCCTCCCGAGTGCTGGGATTAGAGGTGTGTGCCACCAATGCCCGGCTATTTTTAAAATTTTAATGTTAATTTTTTTGTTGTTGTTTTGTTTTGTTTTAAAGCTAGGCTTGGTGTTGAACACACTCCGAAGACAGAGGCAGGCAGATGTCTGAGTTCAAGGTCACCTTGGTCTATAGGTTGAGTTCCAGGACAGCCAGGGCTACAGAGAGAAATGTTGTCTCAAAAACAAACAACAAAACAAAACAATTTTTAAAATTTATTATTTTATGTGTATGGGTGTTTTGTCTAAATATATCTTTATGTACCAGCAACATGCCTGGTATATGTAGGGGCCAGAAGAGGGCAGAAGAGGGTTTCAGATGCCCTGAAACTGGAGTTATATGGGTGCTAGGAATCAAACAAGGGTCCTCTGGAGAAGCAACCAGGGCTATTAACTACTGTAGTCGTAAAAGGAAGACTTTTTGATGAACAATTGTTTCTACACTACATCAAATTAATAAAAGACATAAAAAAGGAAAACAGGAAAGGGTGATTTTTGCAAAGAAGAAATAGTAAAAATGTGAAAAGATGCTCAACATTACTGACTGGAAAAACAACAAGAAACTTTTGCCTCAAATTGGCAAAAATGTGTATTATCAAATATTGTTCAGAGAAAACCCCCCATAAGCCACTTGTGAAAGTATAAATTGGTTGGGTTACTTTATAGGGCTTTCTCTGGGTATCTACCTGCACCCCAGGTTACAGAGCCCCGAGTACCAGCTTCTGAGAGCTGACTGTGTGTTAATATCACATAAGTAGTTTGCAGTCAGCCTCAGTGGAAGAATTCACAGCAAGACAATTAGAAAGGACTTCAACCTTTCTCCAGTGATTTTGGGAAGACAGTTGTTTAAACATTTATTATCAACACCCTGGCACCAAAAAAAAAAAAAAAAAAAAAAAAAAAAGCATGTAATCCATGCTCTAGTAGTTTGGCTTTAAAATTGTCTCCAAAGTTTCATGTGTTCAAACTTGGTCCACAGCTGGGTGAGCACCACTGGGAGGAGAGAGAGCCTTTAAGGAGTCAGTTGAGTGGGAGGAAGTAGGTCCATAGAACAGTGCTGTTAAATGGGATTGCGGGTCCTCAGAGTCAGCCTTTTGTCACTGTGACAAAATGCCCAAGACAATTGACACAGGAGGAATGGTTTATCTCAGCTTACAGTTCCAGAAGTTGATGGCTGCCTGGTTCTGTTGTAAGGGAAGAAGATAGGGAGGGGAATTTTACTTCATAGAAACAGGAACAGAAAGAGAAGGGGCCAGGTTCCTTTCCAAGCACGTCCTAACATCCCAACTTTCTTTCACCACTCTCTTCCTCAAGCGCTACTTTAAGAGACACGCACAGTTAATTGGCTAGACTTCCAGGTGCAAAGTGGGTGTGGCATTTGAGCCACAAAGAACAGCACAGCCTTAGTTAGCGTGGTAACCACTTCTCTCTGAGGGCTTACTCAAGGCAACAGGGACTTGCTGGGTCTTGCCTATCCACAAGTCCCTGTGTTTTGCCCAGAGGGGTTGAACACTGATTCTCCAAGGATGGGGATGAGGAGATGTCTCCAGCTCTTGAGGGTTCTTCAGAACCAAATCCCTTAGCTTTTTATTCCATTTTTCTGAGTGTATACTGGGAAAGGAGGGTGCGTTTGTTAAAGTTTGCACTGTCTTTCCTTACTTTGAAATGCTGCCCACAAGCACTGCCAACAGGACAGTGGATCCAGTCTCTGAAAGGGAGATGAGTGGTCCTAACAGCTCTTAATTGATTCCCCCAGATTATCTGGCTGTTTTTAACTCCTGACACTGGGGGTAACTTCTCCCTGAATTTCCTCATCATCTCAGGTGGTGGTACAACAGGCAGAAGACAGCTAGCTGATTGATGATTTAAACTGATCATAAATTAACCTGTAAAATGGTTCTTGGGGTCAAGGGTATCCTGGAAAGGCTCTCACTGCCTCTCACTGCCACTGAGCTAAATCCCCACCCCACAACTGTTCTGGGAATATTTGGAGCCTCATCTGGCCCAACATCCTGAGTCAGTCTGGCTCTAGGGAAGAAAGCAATGTTACATAGCTGGCTTGCCTTTTTGTGCCATAACTAGCTACTATGGTTAATAGGCAAATATCAATCCACTGAGCAAAATTTAGGATTTTGTTTTGTTTTGTTGTTTGATTTTTTGAGACAAAGTCTCTCTGTGTAGCCCTAGCTGTCCTGGAACTCATTTTGTGGAGCAGGTTGGCCTTGAACTAAGAGCTCTACTTGCTTCTGCCTCCCAAGTGTTGGGATTAAAGGTATGCACCATCACTGTCCAGCAGCCTTTTCTAAAAATAACTTAGTCCTTCCAGAAATTTGCTTGGGAGTCATAGCCATGGATCTCACTAGCTAGCATTGGTTCTTTTTTGTATGACTTCTTTTGTGGATGGGCCTTTGCAGTTCTCTCCAAGTAGCTACAAGATGACTGAAGAACACCTTTCTTGCCAGTTGGGCTGAAAAGGCCACACAGTTCCATGAAGTCTCCTCCCCAGGGAGGATTCAGGCCCTGGGGGTTCACTTCTTGTAGCTCCACTGTCAGCAGCTGCATGTTCTCTTAGCCAGTTCTGTTTGACTCTGTTTGGCTTCCATGGGAACACACCTTCTTTTCTCAGTTCTCTGCTTATAACTGCTTGTCACTGAGAACCTGAGCCTTGTATGATGAGATGGATAGGATGCAAGCAGATTTGTAAATACCCATCAGAGAAAAAAGAAGCATCTTCCATGATGTACACTCCTAAGAGTGTACTCCTTTCTCATCTGAAGACCCAGAGACATTATTTCCACTTTATTTTATTTATTTATTTATTTTTGGTTTTTCGAGACAGGGTTTCTCTGTGGCTTTGGAGGCTGCCCTGGAACTAGCTCTTATAGACCAGGCTGGTCTGAAACTCAGAGATCCTCCTGCCTCTACTTCCTAAGTGCTGGGACTAAAAGCATGCGCTACCACCACCCAGCCTATTTCCACTTTGTTTTCTTTATCCAGCTATACTCAGATTTGTCCTAATTTTTAAAAGCTTGCCTAAAAGCCTTTCTTGAAGGTCTGGGCATAGTGTATTAATAGCTCTCTAGAGCACCTCACTTTGGATGTACAAGGGTCTAGATCTGATTCCCAGGACAGAAAAACCAATCAAACCCTCAATCAATCACAATTAACCTACCTGCCTTCCTCCTGTCTTTTAAATCAAGTATGGTGACACACACTTGCAATCCCAGACCTGGGAGGCAGATTGCTAGCTCAAGACATGGGTTCCAGAATGAGGTCCTTTCAAAAATAAACTGAAGCCTCTCCTGCATCTAGGTCCCCAGCTCTGCTTTGTTGACACTCTCAACAGCAACTGTAGTTTTCACTACTCAGCTCAGAGCTTCGGTGGCTCCTGACTCATGGTACCTGTGAACGCTTCATATTGCTGAACTCAGCTCCCTGAAGACGGCTCCTAGCAGCAGCAGCAGCAGCAAACACTCCTCCCTGGACTGACTCTGAGTGACAGCCTGCTGAGAATGAAGTGAATTCCCTCATGGAGACCCCAGTAACCCAAAGTGAGCACCTTGGTTTTTGTTTGTTTTTTAACAAATGAAGAAAAGGTGTCACAGAGCAGTTAAGCTGACCAAAGTCACACAGTAACCAGAGTTTGACCCACTTCATTAGCCCTTGATCTCTACATGATGTCTTCTGAGTTGTTTTCCTTTTTGGAGACAGGATCTCACAAATCACACTCATGCCACATTGCCTAACCCTGGAAATTAGACTCGTCACTCCCGTCTTTAGATTAACAAACTGAGTTGACCCGAGGAGCCTGAGCAGCTTGATCCAGACCCAAGTCTATCAAATTCTGGCACTTTCTTTGCCTCACCAAATGGAAACCATGGATTTGGTTAATCCTCAATTCGATTACCTTATCTCTTGATGTTCATGTGTATAGATCTCCTCTGGAATATGTGGTTATGTGAAGGGAATTTTGGTGCTCAGTGCATGGGCAGAAGGTACACAAAGATGTTTAATAAGCGGTCCCTGCCCTTGAGAAGATCATAGCCCTAGGGAGGACACATGACAAGAAAGATGTATATTGATGTTTGGTAAGTTCAACAAGCACAGAGATGAGGTTCAAAGTGTTTCATATAGTTCACACATGAAATACATATGCAGACTCAAAGTGCTTCACATACCACACAGGAAATTCATATGTAGACTCAAAGTTCAGTTACTGGGCTGGGGAGATGGCTCAGCAGTTAAGAGTGTGTCCTTGTCTTCCAGTACCAACACCCCATCAGGTGGTTCACAACAACTTGTAACTCCAGGCCCAGGATTCAATGCCTCTGACCTGCTCAGGAACCTGCACACACATACATATATCCATACATAGATAAACACATATACACATAATGAAGAATAAATCTTTTATAAATTTAGTTTGGTGTTGGTTTGTTATGTGTGTGTAGGGGGGGTATGGGTGTAGGTGTGTACACCTGTGCATATAAACATAGACCTGATACTCAGGGTGTTCTGATCTACTACTCTTCACCCTTACCCTAATTTCTTTGAGTCAGGGATTCTCACTGAACCTGGAGCTAGGCTGGTAGCCAGCGAGTACCATTGACCCTCATGTCTCTACCGTCCAGGAGTTCATGGCCACACCCAGCATTTTTATGCAGTTGCTGAGAACCAAGCTCAGGCCGGCAGGCTTGCACAGCAAGCACCCTTACCTACCAAGCCATTTCTCCAGCACTCACTCTGTAAAGTTCTTAATCAATGGCTTTGTGATAGATATTTTTGAAAAAGTCTGCCAGAAGCAGGGTGGTGGTGGTGCATTGCTTTAATCCCAGCACTTGGGAGTTTGAGGCCAGCCTGGTCTACAGAGTTCAGTTCCAGGACAGCCAAGGTTGTTAACACAAAGAGACCCTGTCTTGAAAAACAACAAAACCAACAAACAAACAAAAAAAGAAAAAGAAAGAGAGCCCATCCCACGTGAAGGGATGAACTCTCAGCCTGGACACATGGGGGAGGGCCTAGGCCCAGCCCAGGATGATGTGGTGGACTTTGGGGAGACCCCATTGAGGGCCCTACCCTGCCTAGGGAGTGGAGGGTGGATGAGGTGGGGAGTAGGGGGGGCAGGGGGTGGGGGGAAGGGAGGGAAAAGGGATTGATATGTGAAGCAAGCTTGTTCCTAATTTGAACTATTTATTAAAAAATACAAAAAAAAAGAAAAAGAAAGAAAGAAAGAAAGAAAGAAAGAAAGAAAGAAAGAAAGAAAGTCTCCCAGAAAAGCAAGTTAAGACCATCCTGAGTATTTTGGCTCATTAGGTTAAAAGTACTTCCCAAGTTTGTTATAAATGGTTGTTATCTGTCTAGGTTGTCATGAAACCTTGGGGAACAGGTGGTTGCACATGTCTTGCTATCTGAAAACTCCTGACATTGAACAAAAGATTTTGAATGTTAATGTGTGGGGTTGTGTAGGGTTTTTCCATGGAAGAGAATTTGTAGTTTCACCAATTTAAATAAAAAAATTAATTTTATTTATTACTTATTTACTGTGTGCACGTAGAGGTTGGAGGACAACTTTTAGGAGTTGACACTTTCCTTCTGTCATGTGGGTCCTGGGGACGAAACTGAAGTTATCAGGCTTGCCAGCAGGCTCCACTACTTGCTGAGTCATCTCCCTGGCCCTCACTGGATTCTTAGATTTAAACTGTATCTATAAGAGCCACTAGAATAATGCTCTGTAGGTGTATCCACACATATAACTATATAAATGCACCTGTAAACCAAAATGTACACACACACACACACACACACACACACACACACACACACACACACACACACACACACTCATATCCACAGAAGCATCTGGAAGTATTTTAACCAATTGTTAAGAATAACTACTGGGGGAGGGAGAGAGGATTTTTTGTTTAGTACCTGTTTTTTTTTTTCAACTTAAAAAATTTGTTTTTATGTGTACATATGTGACTACAGGTGTGTATGTGTGTCATGTACATGCCAGGTGCCTACTGAGGTGAGAAGAGGATGTTGGGTCCCTGGAACTGCTGTTACAGACAGTTGTGAGCTGCCGTATGGGTGCTGGAAACTGAACGTGGGTCCTTGGAAGAGCATCAAGTGCTCTTAGTATCTGAGCCATCTCTCCAGCTCACCTCACCTCCCTCCATGGTTTTTTGTTTGTTTGTAGAGGAGGAAAAGAAAATTTACTTTTTGTTCTGTACCATCTTGGGTTGACTTAAAATTTAAATCCTGGAACTGGAGAGATGGCTCAGTGGTTAAGAGCACTGTTTGTGGATGTGTGTCTCTGCTTCCATCAGCCACTGGATGAGGACTCTAGGATAGCATAGAGAGTAGTCATCAATCTCACTCTAGGGGAAGGGCTTCTAGATCGTCCTCTCCTCCACTGCCCGGACTGTCAGATCGTGTCATCCTTGTAGGTCTCTGGAGATCTCCCTAGTTCTATATCTCTTCTCGGACTTATAGTGGCTCCCTCTGATATGGTATCTCTCATCCTGCTCTCTCTCCTCTATTCTTCCCCCAACTCATTATATCTGCTCCTCCATTTCTTCTCCTCTACTCTTATTCTTGTGCTCTTATTGTGGCAGCACCCACTCCCCTACCCTCATGCTCTCGATTAGCTCAGGAGTTCATGCCACTTCCCGTTCCTGGGGTCCATTTATCCCTTAGAGTCATTCATGATTTCTAGTTTCTTTGGGGAAGAGGATTATAGGCTGGTAAACCTTTGCTCTATGTCTAAAAATCATATATGAGTGAGTACATACCAAGTTTGTCTTTTTGTGATTGGGTTACCTCACTCAGGATGGTTTCTTCTATCGGGAACCTAGTTGAAGAGAGGGAGGAATGAAGAACGAAGGGGTCTGTACCAGGTTGGAGAAACCCACAGAAACAGTTGGCCTGAAAAAGGGAAAGCATATTGACCCCAGACGCTCTTTGGGAGGCCAGTACGGGACTAATCCAGCACCCCCCCCCATCATGGATGCCAATGGGGAGGCCCCTGCACTCCTGGGAGCCTCCGGAGGTGGACTGGCGTTTTGCCCTGGTGTGTGTGGGGGGGACTATGAGAGCCCATCCCACTTGAAGGGATGTGCTCTGTCTCTGGACACATGGGGAAGGGCCTAGGCCCAGCACAGGAAGATTTGGTGGACTTGGTGGAGCCCCGGTTGGGGGCCCCACCCTGCCTGGGGAGTGGTGGGTGGATGGGGTGGGGGTAGGTTGGAGGTGGGGGAGAAGGAATGGGGGTGAGGGGAGGGAGAGGGAGAGGGGAATTACATGTGAAACAAGCCTGTTCCCTAACTTGAATTAATAATAAGAAGAAGAATAAAAAGAAAAAAAAAAGAAAAAAAAAAAGAGCACTGTTTGTCCTTCCAGAGGACCCAGGTTCAATTCCAGCATCCACATGGCAGCTCACAACTGTCTGCAACTCTAGTTCCAAGGGACCCAACAGCCTCAGACAGATATACATGCAGGCAAAATACCAATGCACAAAAATAAAAATAAATGTTATATAAAATAAATAAAACATAAAGCCTTGTTTCATGAGCATGTGCAAACTGAAGTTCCAGAAAACTTGATCCCTTTTCTACTGCAGGGCAGGCAGGCAGGCCTTGCTGCGAAATAAGAGCACAGATGCTCCGGGGCTCACCAGGGACGATGCTAGAACTCATTAACAGCCGAGAGTTAAACTGTGTCCAGGAAGCCTGGTTGCCTAGGGAGGATAAGGACAGCCACCTGCCTGGGTACAGTGGACAGCCAGGAAGCCCCATTCATGTTGTACATTGCCCTCAGAGATGAGTGACACTGAGTGGGAAGTGAGACCAAGGGTGTCATAAATAGAACCAGGCTGTATAAAGATCAGTAGTAGCCTCAAGTACAGACAGACCTGATATGGACAAGAATGCAAATGACAGTGGCCCATGCCAGGTCCTCATGTGTCAACCAACATCCTCATTGCAAGGCATATCTAGACACAACGAGCAAGGACAAATTTATTTATTTATTATTTATTTTATGATTATATGTTTTTGTGACATCTCTGACAGGTAGAACAGAGATGGAAGACAGCAGCCCTGAAATGTCTTCCTGGCCATCCTGACCATGCCCTTGTACAAGTTTGCTGACAATCTATCCAGATGTTTCCTCATTTTTAACAAGAGGCTAAAATAGCTTCTGCCTGTTTCAACATCAGTCATTCTGAGATCTGTACCAATCCGTAGTCATGGTTCTGGATAGAGTATAAATAATAGAATAGCTTCACATTTCTTTAATATAAAAACAGCTGCCAGTACTTGGGAGGCAGAGGCAGGGGGATCTCTGAGTTCAAGGCCAGTCTGGTATACAAAGTGGGTTCCAGGACAGGCAGGGCTATACAAAGAAACCCTGTCTCAAAAAACCAAACCAAAACAGTAAAGTGGAGTTTTAAAAGTTTAGTTTTTTTAAAAAACTGCCCTCAGAATCTTTGTAGCTAAGTTTCACTCCATTCTGTCTGAACAATCAATCAAACGTACCCTCCTCCAGGCCTCCCCACCTACATCTTGTAAATCAACAGAATTTGAGCCCCTAATACCCACAGGAAACAAAAAACCAGTTCCAAGCAGGTGAAGAGAAACAGAGAAAGAACATCAAGACCTAATTATAGTCCTTAGCAAATAAATGATATTAATTTTCATATTTAATCATCTGCTTATGTACAGCTTTGTAATTTATTCTGATACGGCTGTACTGAGCTTGTAAACGATGTCACTTGACACCTTATCATACAGGAAGCACACTATGGCAGTTCCTTTGTAACCAAGGCTAGCTTGGTGTTTCATACAGCTGTGATGCCATGAGAGCCAATAATAACCACCTCCATATGAAGGGGAACCAATCAAACTGAGATGAAACTTGTTATTTTTCCAATTTGGGGGATCAATGAGAGTCTAGCTTAAGCTAGTTAGCTTCTGTCTAGGTACACACTACTGTGGCAAAATCCCATCTAAAACATCTTACCTGTAGAGGCGGGAAGCTAAGGTTTAAGGCAGGTGTCTGACAATTTCTCAGCTAACCCAAGGATTCCATCTGAATATTTACCCCTGGTCTGGGTATTAACTGTGCATGTCACAAGGCAGTTTCTATCTGTCAACATTCATTTTCCTTTCATTTCTATTTATATTCTGTTCTCCAAAGTTTCAGCCAGTTCTAAAGAAAGAACTTCAATAATGAATAGCTTGACACGATGTCAGCTATTTAAGATTGCAGGTGCTCATGTCAGCCTTTGCGCTTCTGCCGTCTTGCATTTGGGGAGAATAGTTAAACTACAGTGTTCTAAAATGCTGCCATTCTTTGAAGAGAGATTACATAAAGGCTATAGTGGTGGGATTTGGTCCTTAGCTAATACAGCTGATATGAGTCGGAGCATCCAAGAACAGCCAGACCTGAGGGTTGGGCCAAAGCCTTCACTTACTGATATGAAGCTATAAAAGCCTGGATAGCAATCCTCCTGACTTGAAAGCTAGCTTTTGTTTGGCTGGGCTGTTCTATAGATGGATGCTAGGATGTTCACCACATAGCAGGAGCAATTCCCATGAGGCCTGGCTCAGGCTGACAGTCATTTTTACTGTATCCCCTGGTTCCTTACCTCAAGGCAGTTCTAGGATTTCAGGCATAGAAACCTAGTGGGCTGAGACCTTCCTGATAGTGTTTATGGCCTGTCCCTCATTGAGAAAGAGTGTCCCTTACAAAACTTTACAAAAACAACCATTCTAGGAAATACAAAGAAAGGATACTATGCCTTCATCCAGAAGGGAGGGGACCCTTCACACTGTCTAGGGAGAAGTGGCAGGCTGTACTTCGGAAAAGCCCTCTAGCCATGCTTTTACAAGTCCTAAAACCACATTCTCTGCACCTAAAACACGAGGGGGGTACAAAATCACTTTTTTTTTTTTTTTAACCAGACTCTTCTTGCTGTCTTTGTATGTTTGGTTGATAGGTCATTTAACTGTTTTTCTTAGTATGTTTCTATATTGTTGTATTATAGTAAATATTATTTATTACTCCTTGACTTTAATAAAAATTTTTAAAAATCAGTAAGTATAAAATATACCTTGTCTAAAACATCTATTCAGAAGTGTGTAATATGAAATGTGGAGACTATCTTCAGGAACCAGTTTTGTTTTCTAAAAAATATTTTAGAGAACTCCATATACACTAACAATAGTTTTTCTGATGACCCGGTGTCACTTGTGCGGCTATGACACAGCTCAGCTGAGTTTCGACCCACAACAGTGAGTGGACATGGACTGTTCTTTCTCACTCCCACAGACCTTCATGGCCTGCGAGTCAACACTAACGGGGCAGCCACCGTCCTTCCTTGCACAGCCGTCTGCAGTCCCATTATCTCATCAAATGCTCTTCTCTTCCATCCTCCAGCAGGACACATTACCTAAATTCTAGGTTATGTGGGAGTACCCTGGGAAAAGAAGATGCTTTTATAGCTTTTAGTTCTAAACCACATACTTTTTCTGGATCTACTCTAAGTACCATTTCAAGATGTTTTCTGCAGGGCTCTGGGGGAGGTGGGGAGTACATGTAAAGCCTCTGGTCATTGTTTTCTAACTTCTTCCTTTCAATAAGGAAGGAGCTAGTTCTTTCAGAGGGTATCGCAAGTTTTCACAGTGTCTCCTGACAGAAGACCAGGGGGTAGACTCAGTAGACCTGCAATGCTGTTACCACAGGCCAAGAGAACAGCATTTTAAATGCATAACCCAAAAACAACTAAGATCTCCACGTATCAGTATCAGATGACAAACATGTTCAACAAGGACTAAAGTTCCTTCTATTGGGATATTCTTGGTGTTTGGAAACTGCTTGCGGTTTGTTCCTGGATTTTCCCCAGGAGGCCCTGAGTTGAAGGTTTGGGAGAAAGAAGAACTGTTAGGAGGTAGGAGCTGGTGCAAGGAATTTGGGCTGTTAGGGACACACCCTTGAGGAGACCCTGCTTCTTTCTGTCTCCCCATACTTCCTGGCTGCGGGAAGGGTTTGGTTTTGCTTCATCACATGCTTTCTGCCATGATCCTCTGCCTCAACTCAGGCCCCAAACAAGGAAGCCAAGTGACGAGGGGCTGAAACCTCCAAAACCGAGAGCCAAACCAACCCTGGTGATTGCCTCAAGCATTCTGTCCATTAACATACTTCAGTTCATTATAACAGTTCCTCTCTTTCTCTGTGTATACAGGCATGTTTGCATGTGCATGGATACATCTGAGGTCTAGTATGTGTGCACATGTGTGCACATACACATGGAGGCCAGAGGTTAACCTCGGGTGTCCTTCTCCTGTGTGTGCATGCATATGTGTGTGTGTGTTCATGCATGTGTGTGTGTGTGCCTGCCCTGTCTGTGAGATGGGGCCTGCTGCCATTCCTGATGAGCAGAGTTCAAGCCCTAGAACCCACATTACAGAGGGGGAGAACTAAATCTCCTTGTCCTCTGTTCTCCATAGGTATGCCATGGCCCATGTACCCCCCCCCCCCGCCCCCAGAATATAAATGTAATTTTAGAAAATTGCATATCCTTACTGAGATAAAATCCAACCTCTAGATTTACAAAACACCAACTCAACTACATCACTCAGTCCCAGAAGAATCTCACTAGGCCCAAGCTAGACTCTGAGGTGAGTCTATGCTACCTCCTGTCACGCTAAACTAATGCTTTACCATGGAGCCATATCCCCAGAAGCTTCCTTTTTAATTTCAGTATTTTTTATGAATGCTCCTCATAATCCTTGTGCATGCTAAAATATGGGAACCTCTCCAATGGGACAGATGTGAGAGTAAAAGAAGCCAGCAAGCGGAGACAGGGAGATTTGAATTGGAGCCTTTTTCTTTTTTTTTTAGTCACCTTTTAAAATATATTTTTTATTTATTCTTTGAGGCTTTCACACATGTGTGCAATGTCTTTTGGTAACACCGATGGAGAAACAGGAGTTTTAGGGTCAGTGGTGAGGTTCACGAACACCTTCATTTCAACAACTCAGTCAGGCTGCTTGCATCAGTGTGCTGATACTCTCTTCCACCTCTGACAGCCTCTTCAGGGTTTGCTTGACCTTAACCTCATCAAACTCCAGACACAGAAATTCAGATTCCTGTAAAACATAAAAAGATGCTTCAGAAGAAGCCTGTAAGATAGCTGTAGTGGTTTGAAAGAGAATGGCCTCCACAGGCTCATGTTTTCATCTTAGTCCCCAGTTGTTGGACTGTTTGGAAACAGTCGGGAGGTGTGGCCTTGTTGGGGGAGGTGTGTCACTGGGAATGGGCTGTGAGGTTTCAGAAGCCATTCCAAGACCAATTCATCCCTCAGCTACTGCTCCAGTGCCATGCTTGTCTGCTCCCTGCCATGATGATCATGGACTAACCCTCTAAAACGCTAATTGAGCCCCAAAATTAAATGCTTTCTTTTCTAAGTTGCCTTGGTAGTGGTATCTCCTCACAGTGATAGAACAGAAAGTAAGACTAGAGCTACGGCTCCTCACCTGGCATGAACAAGCTCCAGAGGCCCAGGTCCCCGTGCAGTGAACCAGACTCAGGGTGTTTTACCACGCAAGGCAAATCCACAGTGTCCTTAATGAAAACAAGTGTAAACAGAGACAGCAGCCACATGCCCTCATTCTGAGAGGTCTGTCTTGCAGCTCTGTTGATGCTGGCACACATTGAAGGTAAGTACTTAGGTATCACTACTTGTGGAAATTTTTAAATGGCACAGTCAGATGGTGAACTCCTAGCTCTGGTCGACGTCACAGTCAGTGCTGTCTGTCTCCACCTCACATAAGAAGGAAAGACTTGTGATTTGTCCCAAGTTAGCCTGGGCCAACTGTGACTCGGGCTAAAAAGAAATTGTGATAGGCTCACTGGGAAGCACTAGCTAATACCTGAAAAACGACCAGATCTTGAAAGAGCAACAGACATTTCTCAGGTCCTTCTCCGTGCTGGAAGACCTCCTCCACAGATCTCCTTCCAACACACATCGCTTCAATCACTCAGGATTAGAGCCAATCTCAGGTTACATAAGTATCACAATGAGGTTTTTGAAGTATGTGGCAGAAAGCCCTAACTCTAAACCGTCTTGGAAGAAATGGGCAAATACGGTTATCCAAGAGTGTCCGTCTTTTCTGTTCTCAAGAGCAGTTACTGAGTAGCTCTAAAGTAGTGTGAATGCTTAGATGCTCGAGCTGCCTCGATTTCTAGAAAATGAAAGTGAGGTTCCAGGTATGTCTGTTAAGGGCAGAATCGTGGGATTAAGGCTCTTATCTGCACACTTTCCTCTCTAAATATTGAAGGAGGACATCCTACCTTGACATTGAATTGAAGGTAACTGAGAACCAACAGCTGCCTTCTTAGAGTTTCTTCTATCCAATTAAAGCAAAAAACTTCTGAGAAATGAAGACTGGGGAAATTTTATGGTGGTGAAAATAAAAAGTGGACATAAAATATACAGACTTACTAAATTAACCTATGTCCATAATTGTTTTTCTTCCTACAATTTTCTGCTACTAGTGACTTTATCACCCTTCATTAATAAGGTATATACATAATCCTCTTCACCAAAGAAACTAGGAAACATGAAGGACTCTAAGGGATAAATAGCCCCAGGAATGGGAAGTGGCATGAACTCCTGAGCTAATTGGGAGCATGAGGGTAGGGGAGCTACAATAAGAGCAAGAGAAGAGGAGTAGAGGAGAGGAAATAGAGGAGCAGAAATATTGAGTTGGAGAAGAATAGAGGAGAGAGAGCAGGATGAGAGATACCATATCAGAGGGAGCCACTATAGGTCCTAGAAGAGATCTGGAACCAGGGAGATCTCCAGAGACCTACAAGGATGACACAATCTGACAATCCAGGCAGTGATGGAGAGGATAACCTAAAAGCCCTTCCCCTAAAATGAGATTGATGACTTCTCTTTATGCCATCCTAGAGCCCTCATCCAGTGGCTGATGGAAGCAGAGACAGACATCCACAGATATACACTGAGCTGAAATGGTGAACTGAAATGAATTTAGTTGAAGAGAGGGAGGAATGAAGATCAAAGGTGTCTGTACCAGGTTGGAGAAACCCACAGGAACAGTTGGCCTGAACAAGGGAGAGCACATCGACCCCAGATGCTGTCTGGGAGGCCAGTACAAGACTGATCCAGACTCCTGAACATGGATGTCAATAAGGAGGCCTCTGCACTCCAGGGAGCCTCTGGTGGTGGATTAGTATTTTTCCCTGGTGCAAGAAGGGACTTTGAGAGCCCATCCCACGTGAAGGGTTACACTCTGGCCCTGGACACATGGGGAAGGGCCCAGGACCAGCACAGGAAGATTTGGTGGACTTTGCAGAGCCCCCGTTGAGGGCCCTACCCTGCCTGGGGAGTGGTGGGTGGATGGGGTGGGGGGTAGGTTGGGGGTGGAGGAGGAGGGATGGGGGTGAGGGGAGGGAGAGGGAGAAGGGACTTATAAGTGAAACAAGCTTGTTCCCTAACTAGAACTAATAAATAAATTAAAAAAAAATAAGGTATATACATTTTCCAAGCCTAATGGCTTCTATGTGTTTTCAGGTTGTGAGTGTGTAGCCCTTCTGAATATAATATTTAAAATGTCAGTACTATTTTGTAAATATCTTTTTTCTATTAATACTTTCTGGGCTTAACTCATAGGAGTCCACAACAAACCTTCTATGAGGGTAGAGGATTTCTCTTAGGGGACTATGATGGCACTTTACAGCCCTGACCTAGAGTGGCAGCAAAGAGTGTCAACAAGCATCCTTACAGAGAGAGTCATCTGCTGCCTGCCAAGAATGTTCAGGATTTGACTTTGAAAATTGACCTTGTTGTTGCTAAACTACTGCACTAACTCCATACTGACAGCACTGCCCCAGGAGAAATGAGCACTGAGGGCGGGCCAGAAGGGCCTCTTGGATGAAATGCTTCCAACAGGGAAAAGGTTTTCCCAACTATTAGAATCCTGTCCTCAAACTTATATTTGGACAGGATAATGAGCTTAGAAATTCTGTCAAGTTTTCATCTGGTCGAAGAAAACAAGTTTAAACAATGGAAGAATATGGGGCTGAGAACATAGCTTGGTTGGTCCGATGCTTGCCCGGCATGCACACAGCCCACAGTTCTATCCCTAGCATGTGTAAAACCCAGCATGGTGGTGCATGTCTGTAATTCCAGGATTACAAATTCAGTATCACCCTTAGCTGCACAGCAAGTCCAAAGCCAGTCTGTGCAACAGAAGATCCTCTCTCAAAATAAACAAATAAATAAAATAGTAAACAGAAGGATGGCTCAAGAGTTAAGAGCACTTGCTGGGCAACCATGAAGACAAGGGTGTGGTAATATTTTGTTTGTACAGAGCAAAACCACTAGTTATCCATAGAGGCCAGGCAGTGATGGCACACACCTTTAATCCCAGCACTTGGAAATCAGAGGCAGGTTCAAGGCCACCCTGGGCTATACAAGATTGATCCAGTCTAAAAGAGAAACAGAGCACACATAAAGGTGATCCCAGCACTTGGGATCACACACCTTTAATCCCAGCACAAAGAGGTGGAGTGATATGGCTGGGCAGAGAGAGGAATATAAAGCAGGAGACAGGAGCTCATTGCATTCAGATGAGGATTAGCAGGGACAGGACTGCTCCTTTGGTCTGAAGATTCGGTAGAGGTAAGAACTAGTGGCTGGCTGCTCTGCTTCTCTGATCTTTCAGCATCAGCCCCTATATCTAACTCTGGGTTTTTATTAAGACCAATTAGAACTCGAGTTACACCAGGGGTTTGAATCCCAGCAACTACATAATAGCTAGGTTCCCAACACATGCCTGCAGCTCTGTCTCTGCCCTGGCATAGGGCTGGGTCAGGGGCGACAGGATTGCCAGGGTTTACTGCTGCAAGCTTAGCTGAGGGTGAGCCTCAGATTCAAGGACAGTAGCAAAGGATACTCAGCACCCTCTCCTGGCCTCTGTGTGTGCACTTCTGTATGCAGACATGCACTTACACTCACAAACACAAATAAAAATACACTAATAATGAATATCCCCATGTTTTTTTTTCTCCCCACATTTCAAACTGAGGAAGGAAATTTTTTTTTGTAAACAAGGGCAAATTTATGAAAAATTGGGCAGTTTAGTTGGTAAAATTATGAATAGGTCTCAGACTGAGCCTTTTATCTTTCACTCAGTTTTACTGAGATCGTTAGAGTTTCAAACATGTTTATTTAATGTTTGGCCTTGGAAATAACACTCCAGAAACTAATAATTAATAACGAATAAATACATATTTAGGAGATTGGCGAAAGAGATTATGATCCATGTTGTACTCCAATGAATGTCGGCTGCAGTACTAAAATACCTAGGTTTGTATTTATATGTGACGAGGTTAGGGTCTAAGGGTCCATCTTTGGAGCTACACGTTATCAGTGAAGCCCCATTATATACTCTACTAATGGAAGGATTTTTGCATGTGAGTCTGTATTTAGGGGTGTGTGTGTGTGTGTGTGTGTGCGCGCGCGCGCACACGCACGCGTGCTGGAGCACACATGCCACGCATATGGAAGCCAGTGGTCAGCCTCAGGGGCTGTTCCTCAGCCATTCACCTCTCACTGCCCTGGAGCTCACTGAGTAGGCCAGCCAACAAGCAAGAGAGCGACCTCCATCTGTCTCTCTGGCAGTGTGGTTACAAGCGCATACCACCACACTTGGCTTTCTTCTGGGGATTCTGGGGAATGAGTTCAGGTCCTTCTATGTACTTTATTGACTAAACTATTCCCCAATCTCATAACTGATTTGTTTTTTCAGACAGGGTCTCACTATGTAGCCGTGGCTGACCTGGAACTATCTGCCTGCCTCTACCTCCTAAATGATGGGGTTAAAGGTATGCACCACCACATCTGGCCTTTAAATCTATTTTCAACTGATAATGGAAACATAAAAATGTTCATATCTATAGAGTACCACAGGATATTTTGAAACTTGCACATATTTATAACATTTAAATCAAGCCAAGCATATCGATCTCATTTCTTTTTTTTTTTTCCTTTTCTTTTTTCTTTTCTTTTTTTTTTTTTTTTGTTTTTGTTTTTGTTTTTCGAGACAGGGTTTCTCTGTGAGCTTTGGAGCCTATCCTGGCACTCGCTCTGGAGACCAGGCTGGCCTCTAACTCACAGAGATCCGCCTGCCTCCCGAGTGCTGGGATTAAAGGCGTGCACCACCAACGCCCGGCTATCAATCTCATTTCTTTAATGGTGAAACATCAAAATCCTTTCTTCTAGCCTTTTAAAATGCACTATATTGTCTAGAGTTATTCAGTCATGGAGCATCTTACCCCTACCTAGAACTTGGGACCCTCTATCTTCTCCTTTTCCTCTTTTCCCCAGCTCCTGGCTCATCACCATCCTACCCTCACCTTCTGTGAAACTGACTTCCTGGTGCTAAGGACTGAATCCAGGACCTTATGCAAGCCAAGTGCACATTCTACTACTGACCCACACTGACAGTGAGATCAGTGTGTGTGCACATACGCAAATGCCATGTCACACAAGTGGAGGTCAGAAAATAACCTTACCTGTCAGTCCTCACCTACCATCTTGTTTTAAATATGTTTTACATATTTTTTGAGGGCCGGGCACATGTTTTACCATATACGTGGAGGTTGGGGGACAGCTTGTAGGAGTTGCTTCTGACTTTCTACTGTGTGGGTCCTGGGTCTCAAACTCAGGCCTTCAGGCTTGGAGGCAAGTGCCTTCACCCACTAAGCCATCTCCACAGTCTGAGCATTAGCATTTTTTAAAAAGGAGGTACTGGGGACTGAACTTAGGACCTCAGTGCCCCAGCTTCCATCTTGAGACAGGGTCTCTGTTGTCTTTCTGACTTTGTTTTTGTTGTTTGCTTGTTTTTGTATATGCAGGCTAGCTGGTTTGCAAGCTTCCAGGGATTCTTCTGTGTTTCCTAACTCCTTGTGGGAGTGCCAGGAACATAGATGCTCATGTTTTGTGTCTGGATTTTATATGGGTTCTGGATATTTGAACTATGGTCCTCATGCTTACATGGCATATACTTTTACTCACTAGACTATCTCCCCAACCTGCAATGAACGTATTGCTTTTGTTTTGTTTTGTTTCTCTGTGTAGCCCAAGCTGGCCATGCCTCCCGAGTGCTGGGATTAAAGGAGTGTGCCACCACTGCCCAACTGAGATGAATGGTTTCCTATGCCACTTCTGAGTGACAGGCAATGCTTTTCTTCCCATGCCTGACTTGTTTCACTAACACTGTGTACCCCAGTTCCTATGACATTCCAAATGACAGGCTTTTGCTCTTTTTTTCTTTATGGCTGACTTATATTCTATAATCAATATGTATACTTCCCTTACCCGTTCATCTGTCAACAGACACTTAGGTTGTTTCCACTTTTTGGTTATTGTGAATAATACTGTAATAAACACAGGAGTACAGATGTCTCTTGACATGGTGATTTCATTTCTTAGGACACAGCCCAACAGTGGAAATGCAGGATCATATGGTAAATCTACTTACTTTTCCCCCAGATTCATTTTTATTTTGTGTGTGAGTGTGTGTGTGTGTGTGTGTGTGTGTGTGTGTGTGTGTGTGTGTGTGTGTGTTGTCTGCATGTATGTATATGTACCATGATCAGGTCTAGAGCCTGCAGAGGTCAAAAGAGGACATCAGGTCCTCTGGAACTGGAGTTAGGACAGCTGTGAACTAAATTCATCTTGTCTGGGAGAGCAACCACTGCTGTTAATTGCTAATCCATTGCTCCAGACTTCTTTAAGTACTATCTTGTATGTGGTGGCCTACACTGTTCATAAAGTCTTGGTCTTCCTGTCATTACTCAAGACTTCTTTTTTGGGGGGAGGGGGAGGATGTTCAAGACAGGGTTTCTCTGTGTAGCTTTGAAGTCTGTCCTGGAACTCACTCTGTAGACCAGGCTGGCCCAAGTGCTGAGATTAAAGGCATGCACCACCACGGCCTGGCTGCTCCAGATTTCTTAAAGTAATTATCTTGTATGTGGTCTACACTGGTCATAAAGTCTTGATCTTCCTGTGTCAGCCTCGGATGTGCTGAGATTATGAGCTTGTGCCATCATGCCTGGCTTGGTGGTGTAACCTACAGAAACTTTTCCTAATTTGGGTAAAGCAGAACTAGTTTTCACAGAACAATGGACCCAGTACACCAAGAAAAACTGCTCAGCAGTTTTTACAACATTAAGTTGAAGGAGGAGCAATTTCACTGAACTTGTGAGAAACCAAATAACAAACTCTTAACACACTAGTGAATGTTGCTACTTTATTTAGAAGTTCAAATTGGGGTGCAACATCATTCCTGATGAGGTACACTTTAGGTCAAACTTATCTGCAAATAACTTTGACAAACTGTAATATTTACATAAAAGGAACTGAGACTGCTTCCTCTGCCTCAATCAGAGCCATGCAGCATAGCGTGAGCATCATCAGTGAGGTGGAACCACTACAATGGCACTTACTTCTAGTACTTGGTAATGCACAGATTGTGACCAGGAAACATCACACAGTACATCTAATAAAAGCCAGGAAAGGAACGCTAAATGACAAACGACTTGGCAGGAGAGGAAGGCAGAGTGGTATTAATTGAACTAATTCTGGGATGGCAGATTTTCTCCAACTACAGGGATTGCCAATTTACTCTGCCAACGGCAGCACCTGCCAGTCCCCAGTGCCTTGGTGTGGCTGCCTTGAGTCATTTATGACTAAGTGGAAACAGGCAGAGAAGCCTCTCACTCTCTCTAGAGGAGGCAGATAGTGGAAGGAGGGGATGAAAGGGTCACAATGATTTTCAAATTCAGAAAGTACTGATTTGGGGAAATAAATTTTAGATGGCTAGGGAGAGGATAAAATGAGATCATGCCTGTGAACAGGTTGTGGGGATTGACTGTGTGGTCCCCATAACTAAAGTTCTCCACATTTACATTCCTGTGTTAGTCTGCTAGAGTGTCCATACCACAACAGACTGGATGGCACGGACAACACAGATTTATTTCTTACAGCTCATGGAGGCTAAAAATCCAGGATCAATTGGCTGGAAGGTCTGCTTTTTCCTAAAACCATTCTTGGCTTGCATTTGCCATCTTCTCACTGGGCTTTTCTCTGTGAAAAGCATCTCTGGTGTTCCTATCTTCTCACAGGAACATCAGACACCTGATGTTTCCAGCCCCACCTATTAGTTTTCTTTTGCCATATTTCTTCAAAACAAAGTTATTTTTTGAGGTGCAGAATGGGTGTTAGCATAGAATTTTTGAGGAGGCACAATTGCTTAGAGGTCCTGTTTTTATAAAGGATCTAGTATTTGTGGATGGTATGATGATAAGGTAAAAAACCTCATACTTAATTCCTAGTTTCCTGAACATATTATGCAAATAAGAATTTCTGATAGTTAATCCAAAATAAGAAAACAAACTCAAAACAAAGCAACATCCTACCCTCCAAAGTGCGCCCCCCCCACACACACACACTCTGTGACTGGACTGGGCACATTCTTACTGACCTTTATTTTGAAATGTTATTCAATGTGTGAGCATTGCCAGAATAAAAGCTGTCAGGAAGAGGATTAGAAAATGGCACAAAAGAGTTCTCTATTCCTTCCTCTTAGATCATGTAAATGCCTTGCATGCACGTTGTGTTCCCAAGTCTAAGCTCTTGTTCTGGAGTACCATTCTCTGAAAGAAAGTGTGCATCTGAGGGAAGGCGAGGTCTTGCTGTTGGGGGTGACGTCAGATGGGGGCTCTCTAGCTCTTGAAGCTTGCTGCAAGCTTTTGGAGCCAATGGGTAGAAGGTGGCAGAGACGATATCTCTGTTTTGAGGGTATGTTCTGACATCAGTTGGTACTGGGCCTTTGTTCAAATACAAAGATCAGTTCTCACCTTAATGTGGTGTTTTATAGACTGGAAACCCTTTCACATGCATGATCTCACTTGATCCGTTAACAGTCCCTGTAAACTTGGAAGAGACAATCCCCGAAGTAAGCTACTCTCAACAATTGTAGAATTGGCAGAATTTGCCCATCTGACCTGAAGCAGATGATTTGAGCCAAATCTGGAAAACTTTGTCAGAAAATAACAATGGATTTTATGGACTTTGATATTTTCTACCCACTGATAGGAAATTGAGATCTTGTTTATTTAAAAGTGTCCACAATTCCACAAACTGGAGTTTCAAAGTTCAAATCTTTGTGAAAGACACAGGTAGCCAGCTCCCAATGGGGGAGGAACTAAGACCCTTTTCTGGTCACCATTGCTCATGTAGTAGACTTTGAAAGATTTGAAAGAAGTGGAGGGAAGAGAGAAGTTTGTGGGGTGGGACACAGTGATTTACTGCTGGCTCTTGGCTAAAAGGAAAACCTGCACTGAAAGAAAAGCTGGGGCTGAGGCTGTAGTCAGGGGGCAGAGTGCTGGCCCAGGCACGTGAGGCCTTGTTTTTCACTGCAGTGACACATATAGGGGATAGTGACACAAACAGGGGATGGTAACACATGCCCACAACCTCAGCTCTGAGAAAGTGGAGGCAGGAAGATCAGAAGTTCAAGGTCATCCATACACAGTGAGTTCAAAGCTAGCCTAGGCTACACAGACCCTGTGTTTCTACTACTCCCCCCCCCCAAAAAAAAGACAGCAGTAAGGAGGATTGTGGGAAAATGCTAGTGAATTTGAAGTTCAGAGGAAGACAAACTTATATTTAAAATAATAATGGTAACACGAATGAGCAACAAAATGCCAAATTTTCACATCAGCGAGGATAATTTTATCCCATTTTATAGAAAGACAATGAATAGTTTGTATAAAACCACAGAAATAGTAAGTAGAAGAGCCATTTTAAAATACATATCTGGTAGGCATAGTTGTTCATGCCTATGATCACAGCAATAAAGAGGCTGAGAGAGTCAGCATGTATTAGAGGCCAACCTGAGCTACACAATGAGTTCAAGACCACCCTGGGCTACTGAGAAAGACCTTGTCTCAAAACCAAACAAACAAAGCAAACCCAGTCTGGCTGGCTTCAGAACCTAAACAACCATCATTTCACAATCTGAGCTTATATTTATAAACAATATAAATTCCACCATTGATGGTTACTAATGCTAGTCTCAGATTCAGTTAACTTTAATACAGCTCAAAGGAAAGCTCAGTGTTGTTAGTCCACCCTCCACCAATCACGGTATGGGAGGTAAGCATTTAGCTCAGTTACTACTTGCTTAGCAAGTACAAAGCCCTGGGTTTGGTCTCCAGCATAGAAGAGGGGGGAAGAAAGGGGCAGGGAGAGAAAGGAAGATAGAGGAGGAGGCTGTAGATGGGCAGTGAACACACACTGGCTGTGTCTGGAGAACTCTGAGCACGAGAGCAGTCGTTTGACTGGGAGAAGGCACGGCAGAGTTAATGCGGGCATGAGACCCAGGCCACAAAGCATGTTATAAATAAACTCAATTCCTATGGCTTTTTATTCTGACTCCTTCTGTAGGTACAAAAGAGTAGAAGGGGTAGGGAAGAATTGCTGTTATTGTCAGCAGGAGAGCTAGAAGCAAGCTACCTTTGTTATTCTATGAACCAAAGTTTCAAACTTCTAGAATGAGATTCCTTCTCCTATCATCCTAATTTTCAGTAAAAAGAACCAGAATACCCACTTTCCAGTACCAATTCTGTCTTGTCATCTAAGAAAATCAAATTATTCATTAAAAAACCAGATCAGCACTTTTGGGTTGTGAGAAGACAAATACATTAAATTCTGAGCTTAAACTCTTAGTGGTCTTCATCTTTGACCCACACCCATCCTCCAGCTAAGCCAAGGATAAGATGATTAGGTGGGGGAAGGAACAGAGAGCACATTTGATAGTGTCTTGATCACAGAATCAAGGCTTGACTGACAACCATTCGGAACAGCACAGGCAGCACATATACTACTATGTATAAAAATCAACAGTGTATTCCATTTATTTGTTTATTTTATTTGTTTATTTACTTACTGCGGCGTCCACCCTTGACCAGCAAGAAAGACGCCACACCGAGGAATCTTCTTCAACACAGTTTAATCGGGAACCTCTTTGCTTTGTACAGTGTATAATGGCGGCGGGGCCCCGGGCCGAGGGAGACGGGGCTTGATATAGTCTACATCTACCAATCACCTAACCCTACGTGGCGCGCCAGGATAGGTTGTCTCCAAGCAGAATTAAGAGGATACATGACCTTTGCCTAATTTGGAGTTGTTTACACAGAGAGCGCTCGCCGTCGGGCTGGCGGAAGGCGGAAACCGGCGCCATCTTTTGGGTGCGGTTTTCTGCAGCTCCCTACAGTTCCCCCTTTTTGTTTTAATATTATAGGAGTAGCAGTATCTATCTGTTGTCAGATTTCAGTCATCTCTGTCTTAGGTTCAACCCCAGTGTCCCTATCTTACCCGTCAAAGAGTCACTGTGTCGCCCTCACAGGCTCATGTCTTAGGTTGAAGGGAACACATGTATGCTTATTCGCTCAGCATGAGGGTAGGTGCCCGTCATTGAGCATGACTGATTCAGATATGCATCACTCACTCAGCAAGGGCGAGACAGACATCTATTTGTCTGTCAGCATGGATAACCATGCTTGAGGGGACTGTCCTGCTTCCACAGCAGCAAAGGCCTGTACCAACATAACAGCTTGGGATTTTTGTGACTTCCTGATCCTGCATAGGCACCACAAGCAAACAAAAATGGCTAACAGCATCATGGAAAACATAACCCCTACTCCAGCCCATTCCTTAACTAAACTAAAGGCTTGTGCAATCATGGTATTACTTCTCTGCTGTGTGACCCTCATCCTGTAGATACACCATAAGGCTATGAAACTAACTAGGATAAGCATTCCTCCCAGGGCACCCATTCCTGCCCACTCTTTCAGATGATTCATGGCTTGAGTGATCCACGCAGATAGTCCTTCCGCAACCGAGATGTCGACCCTGGTGGAATTCACATGCACTATGGAGAGTCTCAGCTCCTGCATCAGCTTTTCAAAATCCCCAGACCAGTTGCCTAGAAGATACTTGGGAACTTACCCCCGACTGTGAGAAGTTCTGATTCCCCGTACGTACGGGCCACCACTCGCGGCGGTGGTGGCGTCCCCGTACGGGCCACCACTTGCGGCGTCCACCCTTGACCAGCAAGAAAGACGCCACACCGAGGAATCTTCTTCAACACAGTTTAATCGGGAACCTCTTTGCTTTGTACAGTGTATAATGGCGGCGGGGCCCCGGGCCGAGGGAGACGGGGCTTGATATAGTCTACATCTACCAATCACCTAACCCTACGTGGCGCGCCAGGATAGGTTGTCTCCAAGCAGAATTAAGAGGATACATGACCTTTGCCTAATTTGGAGTTGTTTATCACAGAGAGCGCTCGCCGTCGGGCTGGCGGAAGGCGGAAACCGGCGCCATCTTTTGGGTGCGGTTTTCTGCAGCTCCCTACAACTTACCTTTAATGCTAGGGAACAAACATGTCCTCATGCATGTGAGGTTAGCACTCTAGCTCTGGGCTATATCACCAGCCCAACTCTTATATCTCTAAGAAATTTCCTGATCCTACCTGACAAACAAGCCGTGCCTCCTCTGGATGTCTAGACAACTCATTGATCTTGTAAGGAGACGACTACCACATACTCTGACAGTGTGTGACTCTGTGTGTTTTCATATCTATTTACTAGTGCCTAGTGAACACAGGCTTTGAAACCACACTAATCTAAATTCAAATCTAAACCAAAACTCCACCGTTTTATGGCTGTCTCAAGGTTAACTAGATTGTAGTTTCTGGATTTGTAAAGTCATGGTTTTGAATAGGTTTAACTGCTGAGGTCTCTGAGGATTTTACATGTCTAAAGTGACTCAGCAGTTCTCTGAGAGGTAAACCTATGTCTTATTTTACTCATATCTCATACCCAACAACATAAAAATTATATTAGTTAGTTACACACCATTTCTGTGTGTAAAAGGAAAAAGCTAAGTACTTCATTCTGACACATACTAGGCCTCTACAATATAGCCTGGCTAAGGTACTTTGGCAGCCTGAGGTTAGCCTTGCCTGGCTGCTTGGTGTGCCTAAGGCTGCTTCCCATATCCTTCTGGGACTGCCAGTATCAACTCAGGAAGCACCCAGCCATCAGCTAGTGGAAGAATACCAGAGGTGCAGGCGGCACAGCAGCTGGCTGTGACAATGGCTAGGGCAGCCCAGGAGAGGGGCCTGACAAGGCAGAAACACAAACAAGGCTCCAGGTTAGAGCTGCCAACAACCTGCTCATGGACTCAGGTCCCAACTCTTGTTCTCTCGTCTGACATCCCTGTCAATGCTTAGAAAGGGAAGAATACCTGATTCAGGCTTTTTTCTTATAATCAAATTGAGAAATAATTTCAATATTCAACAATCACACAGAAAAACCAGGAGTTGACAGTGTAGATGCCAATCAACTTCTTCACCTGAGCTGGTACACAGAGCATTTCTAACACATTGCTTTGATACGGTTTTCTCATCTTCTCCACCCCTCAGAAAATACAGTGAAGTTATTCAGTTCATGTTAGATTGATCCTGTGTCAGAGACTGTAGGGAACAAAACAAGGATAAGCAGCTGCAGCATTCTTCAGTGTGGAAATACCACCCTTGAGGCTTGGGTCAAATTTATTTATTTTTGTATTATTAGCTCAAATATTCTGTCATTTGTCTTTTTCCTCTTCAAATGAAAGTCAAAAACTCTCTGGGGGTTAAGAAATAAAAAGAAACAAAAAACTTTCTGTATCCCTCATTTCAAGCTGGGAGGAAGGGCCTTAAGCAAAGATATTTCTGGTTTATATCTGTAATCTGAAAAGAGAAAAATTCAAATGCAAAGCCTTTCTTTCATCTTCATCAGCGAAGAGTAAAACACTAAATATTATCATTAAAGGGGAACTTCTAGGGGCAGGAGGGATGGCTCAGTGGTTAAGAACACCACTTGCTATTCTTGCCGAGGACACAGGTTCTGTTCCAAGCACCCACAGAGTGGCTCACAACCATCTGTAACTCCAGTTTCAGGGGACCCAATACCCTCTTTTGAACTCTGTGGACAGCAGGCACACATGTGGTATACAAACACACAAGCAGACAAAACAAAAAATAATAACGCTAATGAAACGTTTTAATAAGAATTTCTATAATTATGTCACTTATAGGAAGGGGACCAGGGTTGAGACAGATTCTGAGAGATATATTATGATAGTTGTAATGTGTTTAATTTAATGCCCACCAGAGGTTAAATCTAAACATATAACTATGAAGATGCGGTACACAGAGTTATACTAGCCTCTGTTCCTTAGACTATAATGGCTCACTGGAAACTAACAGAAATACACGCATGCTTTTGCAGACAGACTTAATGTGGAGAGAATAGCTCTTCTCAGCTGTCTGTGCTATGTTTGGGACTTAAAATATTACATGTGGCACTCTGACACCTGCCTCTGCAGTCCTATTTTTCAGTTTTCCCAGAGCACAGGGAGAAAAGCTTCTTTGAAGTTCTCTCTACCTAAAGGGTCCATCTTTCAGAAGATTACCTACCAGGAAAAAAACCAGAGTTGCCACCACACCCAAAATCTTGGTGAAATCTGGCCTAGGATATTGTCCATTTTCCAGTCTCATTTACCACACGTCCCATAATTTCTTCTTCCTCTATAGCTGCCTACACCCCTGACTTCCCTGGCCCTTGTAAAAGCTTTTTGCCCCTCAACCATCTGGTTGTCTTTGAGTTTCAGACTCTGTATGACTCCCTATTGCCTGCATTGTAAGTATGTATTCCTTCTCTTCAGTCTCACTGTTGTAGCAGATTCAGAGAGCAGAGAAATTCCTTCAGACCCTACAACAACCACATTACTCCTGGTAATTACATCTGTACATTTCTAAGTCAATACACATTTGAAGAATTTTGAAAGTTACTTTTGTTGAGTGTGTGTATGTGTGTAGTGTGCATGAATGTATGTATGTTCACACATGTAGGAGGCAGAACTCTCAACTTGAATTACTCAGGCAGCCTTTCTAGATGAGTCCTGGAGCTCACCAGTTTGGCCTAGTCTAGTCACACACCCCACCCCCACCCTCACAGAGGGCAGTCCCTTGTCTCCAACTTTTAAATGCTAGGTTAATAGGCTGCTGCCATGCCCGTCCCACTTTCATGAGGGTTCTAGAGATGCAAACCGTACTCACACTTGCATTATCTACTGAGCCATCTCCCCAACTGCAAATTCTATTTTATAGCCAGTTTCCCTCTACAGAGGAGTCAGGAAGTAAGTTTTCTCCACCATTCTCCACTTCAGGTATCCATGGAACCCAAAGCAGTATGGGGGCAGGGAAGGTCATCGTTATTTTAAGGGTTATACTATTTGAATTTAGGTGTAGCTCCAGTATTATTGGCTGTGCAATCCTGGTGGTGGGGGAGGAGGGGTTAATTTGCTTAAAGGTTTCTATTTTATGTACCTGTTACAGAGAATAATTAGCAAATACCCAAGCATCAGTACTGTATTTTGTATGCAAGTGTCTCAGTGTCCTCTCTATCCTGCCACTGTATCTTGTCCTCAGCTACACACTTCACCAGCCTCTCTCCTTTAAACAGGCACTTGCTCCTAATAGTGAAAAATGGTCATGTGAAAGGTTCCTGGATCCTAACACTGTACTGGATAAAAACAAACAGAAAGTTGTTCTTACACTGAGGAAAGGCACTGACTTGCATCCAGCAACAACAAACCGCACACAATAAATCCTGCTTTGCTTGTTTTTACCGACTTCACTTCCAGGAGCTGTGTGAGCCTCTGAGAGTCTTTCTCTTTGCAAGGATCAGACATACTGCTTGCTCTCTTTCCTTTCTTAATAGGTTTATATTTAACAAGACCACCCACTGGATTAAAATATGAAGAACTGGCACAGACCAGCATCAACCATAGGACACAGGCAAGGTCTCAGGACTGAACAGCTACATCTTCTTGCTCTTGAGAACCTGTATTTTCATGCTTTCTGCTCTCAAAAGTAGCAGAGTTTCCATTTAAAAATTATTTTCCTCATTTATAAAAGAATTTTACCTTGTAAAAGACTGAAATCTATGGTCTCAGACTGTAATTACAAGCTAGTAAAGTAGTGCTCCCAATCACTACCACTTGTAGTGTAGACACAGATCCCTGGCACCTTTAGCAAAGGCAGTACTGGTGGGGGCATGTAAGATGCCACCCCAAAATGGATAAGGCCCAGTGTATGCCATTCTAAAATATGCTTCTTTCACATAAGAATTATTTTGAGAAACTCTAAACACAGAAGCCCTCTAAACACACAAACAAGGTTTCTAAGTAATTAATCCGAATGTGTGTGCAACTATACCATGGCATGTACAGAAGTCAGAGAGCAATCTGTGGCAGTCAGCTCTCTCTCCTTCTTTGTGGATCCTGGAACTCAAATGCTGGCTGTCAGGCTTGGTGGCAGGAGCCTTTACCTGCTAAGCTATCTTGCTTTACATTTACAAAGGAAATATTTCTTAAGGATAAAGAGCAAGATGGTCAAATCACTACAGATTCATATTTAAATCTGCATAATAAATCTTACATTTGTTTATGTACTCTCCCTTGGCTGTTTTAGACAGACCTTTTCCTATTTCCTTCTTGTTTCAGAGATTAATGGATTTTAGACCTTGTTGAGATCAGGCTGTGCCCTGCCCTGAGTTACTCCATATTCTGTAGAACTGCTTTTTGTTTGTTTGTTTGTTTCATTTTCTTTTTAAAGATTGTGCCTTGCCCTGAGAGACTCCATTTTATAAGCAGCATTTGAATCTATTCTGAACATAAAAGCACCTTGATGAACAGGTGTCCAGGACCACCTAGAAAGCACTGACTGACAAATAACTCATTCCTAATAGCAGAAAGAATGTCACTGTATAAACGTATTGATGTAAATTGGGACTACAGAAGGACATGAGCAAGAAATCCCATCAGGAAACTAGGCCTGAGAACTTACTGGACATACCAGATCAGGAAAGGGTGCAGCTCTCTCATGGGATACCTAACACTGCAATGCAATGTCCCCCACAGACCTGTCGTCTGACCACCCAGTGTGTGTATCAAAGGACTGATAGGCAGTGAACACTACTTCAGTTGGCTGGGTCCTCACTGATGATGTGGCCTGCTTTAATGTTGTCTGTCCATCCACCCAGTTATCCATTTGAATCTAGCCAGCCCTGCCCTTTGTTTCTATAGCCTCCAGGACCTTTAACTTAATTCTGACTCTGCAGCCTGACCCTAAGGTGGCAACAGCAGTGGCAGCAATAGCAGCTGTGGTAGCTCTGGACCTCTGGCCAGGCAGGTCTGCTTTCTCATTCCCGCAGAAACGCTTTCCACAACCCTATTGTTTCCCTACTCCCACCTGTCAGGCCCTTTCAAATCCCATGAACTCTGTAGCCTTCTGCAACCTATGCACATAAATACATATACATATTTACTGTGTGGTGAATGATCTGAGAGTTAATATTAGTAATTAAACAGTAATTAGTAACAAAAGAACTAGTCTTGGCTACTATCAAGGCAAATTGTTGGCACCAAAATCACTGCACCTCATGAATTTATTATTATTATTCAATAAATGGACATGCTAGAAAGACACAAATTTGTTCATCTACTTTTCTGACATAGCATGTTCATGACAAGCTCAAATTATCTTTTTGACACTCTATAGAGATTTATTTATCTTTCTGGTCATCTCCCATACATGCAGGAAGTTATTGAACTTCATCTCCTGTGATTTGTTTTTCTTTGTGGCATATCCCATACAAGGTAAGATCTTTTTAAAGAATGGAAAAGAAAACTTTCTTCCTTTACATACAAAGTGTTCAAGTGTTACTGGATTAAAGTTTCAGCTGTCCACTAATGCTTGAGGTGGTGGGAAGGCACACAGTTTATTCAAGAGCTCGTCCTGGAGATGGGGGAGCGGTTGGAGAGCAACAATGGACACTATCATTTTTAAAAACTCCATCTCGGATGCCAAGAGCTTTTATAAGGAGGGGGAAAGTACAATAAAATAATGGGCAGGAAGGGTCCATGGGGCAGGAGATCAAGGCATGCCTTCTCCCGTGCCAGATGGAACATCAGAATGTTCAGAAACTCTTGGGGTTATTTCCTATGCTTTCTTAAGACACAGTCTGAAATTTACATACTTGTAACTAAGTAGAGAGGGCTTAAAGGTAACCAGATGTTTCACTTCCAGATGGCTTAACAGTTAGTATCTTAACCATTCAGGCTGGACTTGCTTCTTAGAATATAGAATGCCCATAGAGGGGATGTAACCTTTCCAAAAGGTAGTCAAATGTAATGATAACTCTTTTCACCAGCTGTCCAAGTTCCACCACCACACTAGGGCCTCCAAAATAGCACACAGAGTTTTATATTAATTACAATGCTGCTGGCCAATGACTAGGATTTCTTACTTGCTAGCTCAATCTTAATTATCAACCACAATTACTAATCTATATATTTTATAAAGACTTATCTAATCGAGGATGCCAGCAGCATGCGTCCTCTCTTGTTAGGCTCACATGGCCGTTCCAGAGCAGAGAGCAGGAGGAAGAGGAAAGCGATTTCCTGCTTGTCCCTGCTTATATTCTGAGTCTGCCTGCAATGTTACTTCCTGCCTGGATCACAAGATTTCTCTTTACTACATTTCCCAGAATCCTTCTCGACTTCTAGTCCTACACCTATCTTGCTTCCCCATTGGCCAACAGTACTTTATTAATCAACCAATAAGACAAACTTATACACAGAAGGACTTTCCCCATCAGTCAAACATTAGCAGGCTTGGAGGTCACTGAGGTCACTCCATCTCCCTTAGTCAGCTTTTGACCCTACTTCCTGTGTTGTTGTTGGTGTGTGTATGCTGTTTTGCTTTTGGGACAGAGTCTCATTTCTATAGGCTGGCCTCTAACTGTATAAACAAAGATGGCCTCGGACCTATAACCTTCTGCCTCCACCTAACACTTCAAAGTGCTAGGATAAAAGGCATATACTCTATGCCTATTTTTATGTGGTGCTGAGGAGCAAGCCCATGGCTTTGTAAATGCTGGTCAAGCACTCTACCAGTCGAGCTACATTCCTGACCTAAGCACGAGCATTTTATAGATTTGTTTCTTTACATATTTTTCTTAAATTCTTAAAAAATATTTCAAGTTTTTTGCATGCAAGTATACATGTGTACCATGTGTGTGCTTGGTGCCCATGGAGGTCAGAAAAGGGTGCCAGATCCACTGGAACTGGAATTACAGAGGGTAATATGCTGTCGCATGTGTGCAGGCAACTGAACCCAGGTCCTCTTTAAGAACAGAAACAGAACTTAGCCTCTTTTATTTCTATACTATTCTGTTAGATTTTTGTTGTTGTTGTTGCTAAAATAACAATCAGAATAATTCTTCTGGCTGTCAGTGGAGACAAGGTATTCCAAACTGCCCTCCAAAAATTATGAGATCACCAAAATATATTACTACTCCTTCCCATGAGTTAACCCAATGGGCCTATCAATCACCTGGACAGGAAACTGATCCTCAGGAAGCTGTCCCAGAAACTTTAAGAAGTAGTAACATGCCTTTAAAAAATGTAAATCACGGGGCTGGAGAGATGGCTCAGTGGCTAAGAGCACTGACTGTTCTTCCAGAGGTCCTGAGTTCAATTCCCGGCAACCACATGGTAGCTCACAACCATCTTGAATGAGATCTGGTGCCCTCTGCTGGCATGCAGGCAGAAGACTGTATACTAAATAAATAAAATCTTTTTTAAAAAAGTGTAAATCAGTTGGATGGTGGTGGCGCATACCTTTAGTCCCAGCAGTGAGAGGCAGAGGCAGATGAATCTCTACCAGTTTGATACCAGCACAGTCTACAAGAGCAAGTTCCAGGACAGATTCCAAAACTACACAGAGAAACCCTGTCTCAAAAAACTAAAACAAAACAAAAATATAAATCAATCCAACTGTATCTTTGGTCATTGCTCATGCTCACCCTTGAGACTATCTCTGCTTTCTTCTGTCTTCTACACTGCACACTTGGTACACTTTATGTCTTCTCTGAACTCACTTGGCAGAGAACACAGGACTAGGGGGCCAAGAGGAGGTCCTAGGACAGACCATAAAGGAAAACAACTTTGCAGAAGGGTGAGAGAAGGAAACAGTGTAACTGCTAAGCATCTCCCTCTAAAGAGCAGGCACTGCTACAGAAGTCCAGGCAGCATTGAGAGAGCTAGTCTACAGAAGGTGAGTCCATGTGCCAAGCAACACAGGGACTTCAATCACATCAACTGTTTCAACTCCACACAGCTCAGGCTCACTATCCATTGGCCCTTCAGTCCTAAAGGAGAAAGCCGACCTCAGATAGGCCATTTACATTTAACTTGGGGCAGTCATTTTTAATGTAAGATTACCAAACCCCCACATCAGTAAAGAAGACATGATACAGTTCTAGATACTGGAAATTCAGTTTTTAACAAGGTGTCTATAGTCTTTTCCTGTTTAATGGGGGGAAAGACAACAAATTAAAATGACTTAAAAAGCAGTTTGAATGCATTATGTTCAGAATTGCTCATCTACAGTAGACATGTAGAACATTTTTATTTCATGAGAAAACTATTAGCTACTACAACTCTTACCTACCTATTACTCCCTAATAGTTTATTCAGGGAGTCAAGGAGACAGACTGAATTACAGACAAAAGCTGACGCAGACACAAAACTCAATTCTCACATCATTGTCTTATCTTCTACAGTCAGAGCCAACATTGCTACTCTTTGGGAACGCACAAAAGCAAGATGACATCACTTGTTGGGAGATAATGAAGACCCAGTATAAACTTACAGAACACAAGAGGAGAAACCAGAAGACCTGGGCACTTCATCCAAGTCTGCCACTTAATATTCCTGGGAACTACAATGGTTCACTTACACTGTTTG
Organism: Cricetulus griseus; assembly: GCF_003668045.3. Classification (NCBI taxonomy): domain Eukaryota; kingdom Metazoa; phylum Chordata; class Mammalia; order Rodentia; family Cricetidae; genus Cricetulus; species Cricetulus griseus. Next base: position 83,896,364 of record NW_023276807.1, on the reverse strand, counting down.
AAGCCTAGCATTCTTCATCTATCACGTTTCAAAGATTTTTAGGAAGTTTTAATGATACAAAAAAAGAACACGAAAATATTTAAAACACTGAACAAAAGTACCTATAATTTCCTAATCAAATGTTGACAAGAAGACTCAAATGAGTAAAGGAGTAACTACTATTTTTTTTTTTTTTTTGACCAGAATAAGTCACCACATACATACCTCCCTCTCCCAAAGCTTACCTTTTGGAGGAAATGAATCCTCCAAAGAGACCTTTTTAGTAATTATCCTCTACCTTTCTGGGCTCAACCCCCCACTTTTTGACAGTATGTTATTGGGGTGGAGAAGACTGCTTAGCCAGTGAAAATACTCTATGTTCAAACATGAAGGCCTGTGGTCCCCAGCAGCCAGATAAAAGCCAGGTATGGTGTCCACCTCTATATACATGAGCATAAACATACATCCAACTTAAAAACAAGTCAAATCTTTCATCTTGTTTTAAAGATATCCCCTATGATAGTTTCATATACGTGTGTAATAATTGTGGCCACATTCATCACCCTGTTCTCTTTTATCCTTTCCAACCCCTTCTGTCCCTCCCCCACTGAGTCCCTATCCCACTTATGCCTCTTGGTTCTGTTTGTTTTTTAAAAACTTTCATCATAAAAATAAAATAATTTCATTTCTTGGCATTCCACTCCATAATTAAATATCCTGATTTTACAAGTTACTCTTGATTACTTATAACTGGAAGGGGGAAGTCAGTTGGGACACCTTTCTTAACTACTGAGACACTGACTACTAAGCACCTAGATAGCTTTTCTTCTTAGAAGTCTGCTCTTCTGCTTGCTTGGGTGTCTACAGCCACCACCTTTAATTCCAGTGCCTGCGGGGCAGGAAGGTGTAGGAATGTTATTGTCAGACAGTGCAGGGAGAAAGCGATGAAGAGTTGGGAAAGTGATGAGCAGATAGATGTATTTAAAGGAATAGCTATGTCTAATTTATCCTATTATTTATATGAAAGTGAGCTTGATGAGGAATGCTGGCCAGGGAGAAAGGGCTATTTACAGCTAGCTGTTTCCCATGACCACTTAGGACATATGAATACCATGATCCATAGCCAATAACATCCCTTCCAAGTCAGGCAGTGGGTGTGTCTCATGTCACAGACCCGTTTTTGGATGTACAAACACCAATATGACAACATTCTCTGACATACACTGTGTAGCTGACGGTCTGTAACCCCTTACAAATGGCTTGGTCAGTGGGCCATGCCTGCCAGAAAGCACAACCTTTGTCTCCTTCTCCTCTTTCCTTCTGCCTTTTCTGGGCAGACATATGCCAAAGTCCTAAGCCCACTGACACTCCCACGACTGTTAGTGCCTCACTGAAATGCTTCCACTCCACCCAGCTGCTCCAAGACTGCCACTGCTGAGCCTGCCTGCTTTTCCCAGCTCTAACTCAGAAAGGAACTTGCTCTGCTTCACATTTCCTGGCTGCTGCTAAGAACCCCAGCTTATTTGGCCTGTTATGTTCTTTCAAAACCCAATAAAAACTGTCCTGGAGTTTCCTTAAAGCAAAACAAAACAAAAACCTTTATTAATGAGATTAAGAACTTGCAAAAGGGGGCTAGAGAGAAAGCTCAGTGGTTAGAGCATTTGATGATCCTGCAGAGTAGTACCTGGGTTTAGTTCTCAGAACCCTCACAGCAGCTCACAATTGAGTGTAATACCAGTTGCAGGGGAGATACGGTGCTTTCTTCCAGCCTCCATGGGCATTGTACACCCCCTGATATGAACACACACACGAAGGCAGGCAGGCAGGCAGGCAGGCAGGCAAAACCCATACAACATAAAATAAAAAGGCTGAGTCGTTTATTTTGAAGAACACTTATTGAATTGATACACAATTTACCACTTTCTGATGTGGGGAAGTAAGTCTTAAACTGGGCCTTACACTCTAGAGATGGAAAACAGGCCTTATTAGGCTGGATAAACTCAATGATCAGAGAAATGGGGTAGAAATATGCCTGGTAAGTAGTAGGGAGGAAGCAGAAAAGATAGACTAGATTCCTTTAGAGGAACAGGGACACGGCAATTACCAATCTTTAATAAGATTGTGGCAGATAATACATTTTGCTATTTCTATAGAATGTGACTTAAGAAAACACATTAGATTGTTGGCTTACACGCAGAAATACCTCTTTATTCAAAGTTAACATTATAAATAACCAGTATCTTAACAAGGTTTGGCTACTAGGTACACTAGACCAGGGAATGTTTACTATTTACAGAGAAGACAATTAACAGCAGGTATTGAGTGTTTTTGTAAAATCCTAGATGATTTTGACTAAGTACCATCACTGATTAAGCCCCTACATGAAATGTTTAGTTGGGTATGAAACACAGAGAATTTTTCAAGTTCTGAGCAGCAGCTGGACCACAGCCAAGGAAGTTCACCCAATGCAGTTATTGCTAATTAAAATGTTTTCCCAACAGGAAGGAAAGTTTCATGTTTTTAATCTTTTGACTTGAAAAAAGGTATGGCTATAGTATAATAGTCTTCATGGTTCTATTGAAAACACTGTGGGACCTGGAAAGATCTAGAAAGATACACTTTTCCTGAATCCATCCCCACCTTTGCTTTTAACTCTGTGTGAAGCTCATCTCTCATCTCTTAAAGACCACAACTACTTCTGTAAATTGGGGTAATGACATTTGCCTCACCACTTCTGAGGCAATTTGGGAATTATGAAACAATATTCTCAAAGCTCTTTGAAAGGCACAGATGAAAGGTCTTAATTATCACCGATCAGTGAAATTATTCTGACATCATTTTTCCTACTTAGAGTTTTCTAAAGTCTACACTTGGAAAAGGCAACCAAAACAAACAAAAAATTAAAATATAAATGGGCTTATCTAACCTTGATATAGGCCAATTACCACAATAGTAGAGCATTGAAAAAATACTAGTGAGGTAGGGAAGGCACACTGTAAAAATCACTAAAAGGGACCGAAGGTGGCAAAATTTCATCAAATTATTTTTCAAAAAGCAAAAAGTCCTTCTGTTTTGTTTTGAGGCAAAATCAAGTTTATAGTCATGCCTCAGACTCCTAAGTTCTGGATTACAGGTGTGGGTGTAAGCCACTATTCCTGGCAAGAGCCTTTTAGGGAGAAGGGGTGATGGTTGAAATAGGGGTCTATGTAGCTACGGCTGTCCTGAAACTCACTATGTAGACCAGGCTGGCCTTGAACTCAGAAAAATCTGCCTCGAAAGGGCTGAGATTAAAGGTGTGCATCACCTCACCCAGCCAAAAGAGGTTTTTGTCCAGAGGTAAAAAAAAAAAATGAATGTTTTTTCAATTATTTTTATTTTATTTTATATGTATGAATATTTTGCCTGAATATATATCTGTATACCATTTGTGTGGCTTGGTTAGGCACATAGGTGGAGGCCAGAAGAGGGTTTTGTATCCCCTGGGATTGAAATTGTAGATGGCTATTTATTATGAGACACCATGTGGGTACTGGGAACTGAATCCTCTTGAAGAGCAGCCACTGCTCTTAACTGTAGCCATCTCTCCAGTCCCTGAATATTTTTAAATGAATTGAGACATTACTGTACAAGCCCTCTACTTCCCTGACTTATGACAATGAAATGTGGTTATCAAGAAAAAAATTATCAAAATAACCCCAAAGCCTAAATTTTATTTATTTACTTTAAAATTCATATCTTAATTTATTTTTTATTGTATGAATGTTCTGTTCACCATGCATGTGCCTGGTACCTGTGGAGATCAGAAGAGAACATCAGATCACCTGGAATAGGAATTACAAGCAGCTGTGAGGTTCTATACGGGTGCTGGGAATCGAACCTGGTCCTCTGCAAGAGCAACCAGTGCTCTTAACCTCTGATCCATCTCTCCAGCCCTGGAAACCAAAGTTTTAAATTTTGCTATATTTAGGAGAAAACAGAAAGACACTAATTAAAAATTTTAAAAACTGACACATTTCAGTAGCTAATCAGACTGTGCCATGTGATCTGTGAAAAAACTAGTGTTAATCCCCTAACTGGGAATATTTCCCATTCCCCTCCTCTCAGGGGCTACATTCTTTAAAAGCCTGTGTAGCAACCACAGAGCAGACATTTTTTTCCTCTTGTGGAACAAAACCTCTGTTGAAAACATTCATTTACAAAATACTCACAATTATGTTTCACTTCATAGGACATGGACAAAAGAAGCAAGTAAAATGACTATTGTTTGTTGTACTCTGCTGTGATAAAACACTGACCAGAAGCAACTTCAGAAAGGAACATTTCAGTCCACAGGGAAACCAGAGCAGGAGCCTGGAGGCTGACACTGAAGCAGAGACCAAGGACGACTAAGGCTTGCTGGCTTGCTAGATCAGGCTTGCTCAGCTAGCTTTTTTTATGCAGCCCGTGCCCCACCTGTAGGGATGGCAGCTCCTACCTCAATTAGCAATCAAGGAAATGCCCCACAGGCATGCCCATGGGCCCAGTCTGATGCAGGTTAGACTACTGTAAGAATACTGGCTTAGCTACAGAGAGACAGAGATGCAGCCTATGTAGATTAGAGATTGGTAGCAGGCTTGGGGGATGGCCCAAAGGTTGGGAGAACTAGCTGCTCTTTCAGAGGACACAGGTTCAATCCCCAACACCTACATGGTGGCTCACACCTGTCTGTAATTCCCATAAGGAAGGATCTGACACCCTTTTCTAGCCTCTGAGAGCACACCATGCACAAACATATGCAGGCAAAACACCCATGTACACAAAATAATAAAATATTAGAGAGGAGGAGGAGGAGGAGGAGGAGGAGGAGGAGGAGGAGGAGGAGGAGGAGGCGGAGGCAGCAAGGATGTCCTTTGTGGTAGAATATTATCTTCAGGTGTGTGATTTTTGTTTATGGTGCATTTGTTTAACTCTGCGTGAAGGGACCAGACCCTCACACAGCCCCCTTCTTTGACAGCCATGACAGGCTGCAGACCCATCAAGATGTAGGACTCTGACTCAGTCGCTTGTGCTGAGCTTCCTGACCTTGCCTGACCTCCTAGTCACTAGTTACCTCCACGTGGCAAGAAACCAATCAGAAGTTAGCTGGCAGGCTCTGGATGTGCTTTATGGTAACAGTGAGGAACAAAGCATAGCAACCGCCCTGGGAGGGCCTATAGGCCATGGCAACCAGTTGACCAATCAACACAGGCTAGGTCGCCCAAGCCCGGAAGTGCATGAATCCTGAGACGTTGTGGACCCCCCCCAGCCACGCCCCTTTCTCTGCCCTCTTGCTAATAAGAACAAAAGCATCAGCTGGGCAGTGGTGGCGCACACCTTTAATCCCAGCACTCTGGAGGCAGAAGCAGGTGGGATCTCTGTGAGTTTGGGGCCAGCCTGGTCTACAGAGTGACAGCCTCCAAAGCTACAAGAAACCCTGTCTCGAAAAATAAAACAACAACAACAACAAAAGAACAAAAGCATCAGTATATAAGAATACACAGGTATGTACAGAACTTTTTTTTTCTGGTCTGTTTGCAATTCTGCAAACAAAGAAGAGACATGTTAAATGTCATTAATGAAAGAACAACTGACTAGAAACACAGCATACATAATGTGGCTGCTGGAAAGATTAGTTATATCTGAATCTAATGAGTCGTGGAGTAGTCCAGGTTCTAATGCAGGGGCAAAGCAATGTATACAAGCAATACACAAAATGCTACTGGCAACACCCAACCAGACTACCAAACTTTGGTTGTGTTTGTATCTGCAAGAAAAATGATATGAAAAAATCAATATCAATGGTAGGACTCAGATATTTTAACACTTTGTATGCTTTTATAGTTTCCACTCTTTAAAAAAATACAGTATGAATTCTTTTGTAATTTTTAAAAAAGAGCTTAATAAATAACAAATACTTGAGATGGGAGTTCTTAACTGAATTAGTGGCTGTGTAAAGAGAACTGAGGTAATACACCACCATTCCTGCTGGAAGTCAATTCCATTTATCCATTTCTGCCAATTTCTCCTCATACTACAACTAGACAAACATACATCTCAGACACTGATAAAAAAGTATCAAGTGCCCAAGTGATCTACACACCCCACACATAGTCACTGTCAGCCAGCTCTGCTCGTCACTAGGGACAGAACAGTGACATAAGGTAGGCACTATGCTACTCTTCAGGCTGGAATTCTTGGTGTTTTTGTCTAGCACTAGAGACAGGCCAGGACCTGCTTCCTGATAATACACACCACTGTTAAGCTCCTGTCTTGCTGCAGTGATAAAATAGCCTGACAAAAGCACCGGAGGAATAAAGGGCTTATTTCTGCTTATAGTTCAAGGTTCTGAGCTGTGGTGGTGGTCTGAATGAAAATGGCTTCCCTAGACTCATAGGGAGTGGCATTATTGGAGGTATGGTCTTGTAGGAGGAAGTGTGTGACTGGGGGGCAGAGTGCATCACTTTGAGGTTTCAAAAGCTCAAGCCAGACCTAGTGGCTCACTCTCTCTTCCTGCTGCCTGCAGATCCAGATGTAGAGCTCTCAGCTACCTCTCCAGCACTACATCTGCCTGCATGCTGCCATGCTTCCCGCCATTATGATAATGAATTATAAGCCAGCCACAATTAGATGTTTTCCTTTATAACAGTTGCTGGGGTTGGTCATGGTGTCTCTTTGCAGCAATAGTAACCCTAACTAAGACAGATTCTATCACAGCAGGGAAGTTGTCCCAGTATGCCTTCCTTTTGTGATAAATACCATGATCAAAAGGGTTTATTTCAATTTATACTTGCAGGTCACCATCCATCACCAGGGGAAGGGCAGGGCAGGGACTCAAAGCAGGAGCTTGAAGCATAAACCATGGAGGAACGCACTGCTCACTGACTTGCTCCTTCTGGCTTGTACTCAACTAGCTTTCTTATACAACTCAAGACTACTACTGCCTTGGGATAGAACTACCCACATGAGCTGGGTATTTATTAACATCAACTAGAAACTAAGAAAATGCCTCACAGACATACCCACAGACCAAGCTGATAGAGGCAATTCTTTAATTGAGGTTTCCTTTCTCCAGGAATGAATGTCAAGCTGGCAATCCAAGGTAACCATCACACAAGTCAAGGGGAAGAAGTAATAAGGCAGTGGGCCATATGGAACCTGCCAGGAAGAAAGAGAGCAATGCTTGCTGCTGCTCAGCTCCCTTTCTCCACATACACTCCAGTATTACAGCCAGGGAATGGTGTGGCCCAGAATGGGTAGGTCTTCCCATTCCAGTTAACTAAATCAAAACAATCCCAGAGGTTCAGCTCCCCAGTGATTCTTGATTCTGCCAAGTTGACAATTAACACTAGCCATCATAGATACTTTAATTTTTTTTTTGCAAATGCACAAGGTTTATTAAATTGTTCACCCTTCCACGGGAGGAACCAGTCTAGCAAGCTGACACAGCAGCCTCCAGAAGGGGTGAAGTTCCCTGTGTACTGCTAGGTTTTAAAGACAAGTTACAGGATTACATCAGTAGGTCTGGGTTGGTTCCTGATTGGTTGACATTTGGGAACAATCGGGAAAATTTCTCAAAGTCATATTTTGGCATGAAATACCTGTGTACCAGGTATTCTCATTGGTCAGTGTTGAGAGGGAACATTCTGTGGTCTCTATGGCTTTGTTTTGTTACTTGCAGGTGGCCTGTTGTACAAAGATACCAATAGTTTTCAAAACTGTATCCTGGAGACTATGGGGGGGGGGGTTGGTCTCCCCTGGAGTTTCTTTTGTGGCCAAACAGTTCCCAAGAACCAAGTACCTAGGAGGCTGTGGGGGCTGGGGCTGGGGGTCTGGAGTTTCTTTGTATACAGTTTTGGCCCTAGGCTCCAGGAGGCCAGAGGATCTGAAGTTTCCTTGTGTCAGAGGCCTCATCATAGCTACTTTCTGAACCTTATCCTAGCATCCTTGTTGGGCATTCTTTGGACGCATATTAATACTATTTAAAGATTCGTTATTCAATTAACACATTAAAAGCATTTTAGTACGATTCCTTCAAATGAAATTTCAATTAAGTATACTATTTTGCTATACTACATCCATTGAGGGGAAAAAAGATATTGCTTATGTATTAAATCTGACCTTAGTTGGTCCTAGATTTAAGTTTGAATACTGTTAGGTCCAAAGGGCCCCCAAAAGGCCATGCTGCTGATGGTGTCCTGAGTGACAGTCTGGGCTCTGCTCAGGCTGGATGCTGGGTAAACAGAAAGACTGCTAGTGTACAAACAAAACCTAAACTCAGAAATCCTCACAAATCTTGGGAAGCAGGTTTCTGTTTGTCAGGGAAAGCCATTACTTTCCTTATCTGCCTCCAGCAAAAAAGGCTGTACTCATGCTGGTTCCCAGGCTGTTCTGGCTCACATGTCCCACTGCCCCACCTTCCCTCTACAAGGCTACCTGTCCCCTAACACTGGCAAAGTTTCCCCTGCTTCTTTGCTCTTCTCTGCCTCCGAGAAACAGCCTGACAGTTTGGTCCCCAATAACCCTTTCTTTCTACCCTAGTTTGGTGGTTTCACTGTGTCCTTGCTTACAAATTTGAAATTCCAGATAAAGCAAGTATGCCATGATAACAAACGGCAAGTATAAACTTTTTTTGTTTTGTTTTTCGTGACAGGGTTTCTCTGTATTGCTTTGGAGCCTGTCCTGGAACTCGATATGGAGACCAGGGTGGCCACAAACTCAGAGAGATCCACCTGCCTCTGCTTCCTGAGTGCTGGGATTAAAGGCATACACCACCAATGCCTGGCTCAAGTATAAACACTCAACAGGGTGAGGGTTTTGGGCTGATACAAACTGTTTAGATTGACCATTGGGGGTGGGCTAAAGGTGGCTCCTAGTTAACAGAAACCCACTTTTGGAGATTCCTGAGAAATGCTGAATTTAGACTTCTGTTTAAGACATTGTCACTGGCAATTGGGCGGCCCATTTTGGATCTAGCACTAGGGTGAGGTTAAATACTGCTGGGAAGCTCCCTAAGAAGTAAAAGCTTCAGGAAGTCCCTGAAACTGACTGGATTCACTAGGACCCTCCCTCTCTTCCCAAGAGTATATAAATGGTAAACACTGCAAACTCGCAGACAAGCCCAGCTGCTCTGAAGAATTAGAGTCAACTTCAGCCAAATCAGAGACCAGCCAAGTAGTCTGGAAGAAGCAGAGACTAGTCAAAGTGCCTACAAGAAACAAAGACCAGCAGAGATGACTGGAAGAGGCTTGTACCAACTGAGCCACCTGGAAAGAACACTGTAACTCATTGAGCTGTCTGTTGATTGTGCAGTGTGCTGCTGGCTTCTAGCTTTCATGAGCTGTCACTCATACAGAGTGGGCTTTGATGACACATTTGATTCATTTCTGCTCTTATAAGCAACTCCTTACCTATATTTCTATAAGTAACCCCAATAAAACTCATTGGTTTACCAAGTTGGACTTTGGTGGTAACCATGCTCCACACTCTGGTCTGTTGGGGGCCCCCCTATCTGGGTTAAGCAGACATTTGTTCACATTTCCCCCAGGAAAATTTGTTGCACAGAATGAAAATCTATGCAACTGTTTAAAATGTTAGAACAGGGCTAGGGATGTGGTTCAGTTTGTAGAGTGTCTGCCTAGAGTTTTAGCTCCGTGTAAACCATGTATGTAGCTCATGCCTATAATCCCCAAGCTTCAGAGGTGGAAAGAGGAGAATCAGGCATTTAAGTTCATCATTCTGGCTCACAGAATTTAAGACCAGTGTAAGCCATATGAGAACCCATGCCCTCCACAAAAGAGAGAGAGAGAGAGAGAGAGAGAGAGAGAGAGAGAGAGAGAGAGAGAGAGAAAGTAGGGAAGGGAAGAAAAACAAAACATAAAATATTGGAACAAGCTCCCCATTACTGGCAATTTTGATGCCTTAACATTTACAGTAGTGAATCATTCTTGCTCAAAGCAAGAAATTTCATTTGGGATTCTAAAGTCAACTTGTTCTCACTGATTGTGCCTTTTGGTATAGTAACATTGGGGTTTATAGAACTTTGTTCAACTTTGAAAAACAGCAATCAACCCTTGGAGACCCACCCCCCCAAAAAAAAATATGTGGAACTGGCAATAGGAACCAGTTATAACCCACAGTGATGAATTTGGCTGCAAGGAGGGAGCTGCCCCTCTTCCTCTTTGCTTTTGTCTGGCTCCTTTGTCCTCTTTCAGCTAAACTACATAGAATTATCTCAGCTGAGGAAAAGATTTAGATAACAAACATCAATTTAAGGGTTGGTTATCAATTTAAGGGTTGGTTGCACAAAGATGTCGACTTTTACCTGAAAACCAAATCCCTGAAGTCTGTTCTAGACTTTCCCTGACATAGAAAACACCAACTAAGACACAGACCACGAAGGAAGCAGTCTTGCCAGGGTCACCTGATGGTGCACCTTGACTGACAACTGAATCTATTTAGAATCACCATGGAAACAAACCTCTGGGCATGACTGTGAGGGAGCTTCTAGATTATGTTTATTGGGTGGAGGATCCACCCTAAACATGGCCAGTACTGACTCATGGGGAGTGGGAGGAGCAAGCTGAATTTTTAAAACTGGGCCGATAATGTATGCTGGCTAGTTCTATGTCAACTTTACACAAGCTAGAGTCTTTTGAAAGAGGAACTCTCAATTGAAAAAAAAAAAAAAAAGTCTCCATAAGGTTGACCTGTGGGCAAGGTTTGTAGGACATTTTCTTAATTGTTGATTGATGTGGGAGGGCCCAGACCATTGTGGAATTGTGGATAGGACCACCCCTGGGCTGGTGGTCCTGTGTACTATAAGAAAGCAGGCTGATCAGGCCATGGGGAGAGAAGCCTCTGTGTTAACTCCTGCCTCCATGTTCCTGCCCTGACTTCCTTCATGATGAACTATGATCAGGATATGAGCAATGAAATAAACCCTTTGCTCCTCAAGTAGCTTTTGATCATGGTGTTTCATCACTCTTTCCTGCTTCCTGAGTGTGGATGCAACGTGACCAGCTGCCTCCAGCTCCCACCATCATTGATTTCCTCACAGCGATGAACCCTTTCTTCAAGTTCCGTTTATCAGCAGTCTGTGGCAGCAACAAGATAGTAACCGATACACTGAGGAAACTCAAGGGCTAATGAATGGAAACTTGACCTTGACAGACTACCCCATAATGAAAACTGTATTTTCCTCGATTGATACACAATACCATGTAATGCACTGAAAAGGTTGAATTTTAGAGAAATAGCCTGACTTGTAACCATATGCCACTTTTGGATCAACTCTTCCCACTAGTCTCCTTGTTCTCTATGAAGCACTTTACCTCCCTGTAGGAAGCCCTGAGTGGTGGGATGTGTGCTGCTGACATGGACAAGGTCATGTCAACGACCCTAGCCTCAGACCCAAGAGAAAAATGTCAAGCCCCAGCTCAGAAAAATGGCAAAGCTTTCTGAAAGGGTCCAAGTATGGATACTGATAATGTCTTCAGAAAATGCCCACCAATAGTTCCCCAACCCCATATTTATGGCCAGAAAACTCTTCTAAAGAGACTGCTCCTACCAAGATTAGCAACACCGTCTCCTTGATCCAGATATACTCCCTAAACCCCTGCCTCCTTGTTTATCTGGCTGTAATAACTCCACCTCCCTGTTAAACTCTATATAATAAATACTGAGCTTCTGGAATACTGTAGATTCTCCATCACAGAGCTCAGTCCACCCAGTCCAAGCTTGTCTGCATGCCTGTCTTTTATTTATTTCCCTGCCCCCATTTTGTCAGTTTAAATCCCTGGAAGCTGCACACTGCTGCAGCACCACCCTTCGTGACTCCAGACCACAGACCAATCCTAGAAAAGAAGACATACCACAGTAGAGCGAGCTGCATGCAGCTTGGTCTGACTTTCTACCTTTCCTTCTAACACAAATTTGAAACTATGAGCAAATAATACAGATACACAAAACTAAAATGAGTATCTATGATCAGAATATTTTAAAGCTCTCAGGGAAAGGACTCTTTTTAAATGGTATCTCCAAGAATAAAGTTTCAAGGAAAAATGGCTTATTTCTAAGCACCTGTGCATTCGGTGTGCTAGACCAGGTTTCTGACCTAGAATTTGCAGCCTTCTAGAGACCAGAGATTCACATGATTCTGTTCATAAAATGAAGCCTTGGGAGAATGGGATTAGTGTCAGAGGCTATGCAAATTGCCTATGACTTGCATAACATTGTCAACTTTTCCCAGAAGGCAGATTCCAGGAGATCCCTGCTCGAGAGATAAATATGCCTTCAGCTGGGTTGTTTTTATCTTTAACCATTCACTTCCTGGAATAGGAAGTAGGGATTGATTTGATTAACAGGTCATCTTTCTGTTTAAAATTCACTATTTTATATTTTCTACTTATTCAAACAAGTATGTTTAATAAAATTTATAATCTTATTACAGGTTAGAGCAATGTCTCTTCCTTATCTTAAGCCAAATTAAATATGTACTGTTAGCTAGTATTAAACAAGATACTGAATTTGGCAAAAAATTCTTAATAATAATAAAATGCTTTAATATATTCTGACAATTTCGCACATTATATAGTGAATTTTTACTTTATTCCCTTCCTTATCCCTTCCATTTCCTCTGAACACTGTCTTCTTCCCAACAGTCCCTTCCTACTTTCATGTCACTTTCATGTGAATGTGAGTACATGCAGTGTAACCGTTTGTGTCCATTCCACTGAGTAAGATGTGGGCTGTTTGCATGAGCATGGTTGTGGAGTTGTTTACTGGAGTATAAGCAACTAACCAATGGCAACACCACTGAACAAAATGGCACTCTGATGCTCAGCAACCATTAGCTGCTAATAGCATCTGGGGAAGTGTGAACCTCATGAGCTCCTCCCCAGACTACTTTATTTTTCAAAGCTACAAAGAATCTTTACTTCTCCCTTTCATTCAGCTCCTCAATTTTCTGGCTTTGGGTCTCATCTTCCTTACCCCATCCTTGGGCTAACATGAGCCAGCATGCTGCTATGATTTTTTTTTTTTTGAGATTGCTTTCAGATTGCTCACCATGGTCCCCATATTTGTAGCTACACTAAACATCAATGTAAAGCACTTTCTAGTATCCTAACCTACCATGTCTAAAAACATGAACTGACACCAACAGCCCTGGACTGAAATCCCAGTTCTACTGCTGTAACAATTAAATAAATACTCTGAGTCTCTTTTGTTCTCTGTTAAGATGTAGATAAGAGCAGTCTCTTCAACAAAGGTTTACTGACATGTCTAAAGAAGATAGTTCATGCAGATGTAAATACAATGTGGCCACAAAGGAAATGACCACAATATATTAGCCATCTTCCTGCTATGCTTGCTCATTATTTGTACTGGCTAGTCTTATGTCAACTTGACACAAGCTAGAGTTACCTGAAAGAGGAAACCTCAACTGAGAAAATATGTCCATAAGATCCAGCTGTAAGGCATTTTTATAATTATCGAGTGCCCAGCCCATAGAGGGTGGTGCGATCCCTGGGCTGGTGGTCCCGGGTTCTATAAAAAAGCAGATTGAGCAAGCCATGGGAAGCAAGCCAGTAAACAGCACCCCTCCGTGGCCTCTGCATCAGCCCCTGCCTCCAGGTTCCTGCCCTGTTTGAGTTCCTGTTCTGACTTCCTTTGATGATGAAAAGCAATGCTGAAGTGTAACCTGAAAAAAACCTTTCCTTCCCAACTTGCTTTTAAGTTATGGTATTTCAATGCAGCAATAGAAACCTTACCCAAGTCATTATTCATTCCCTATTTTGCCAAAGAAATTACTATCTTTCCAGTCACCAATCTCAGCTTCATGGTTCCTTTGACACCTTCCTTTTTTTTCATCATGGCTAACATCCAGTTAGATATCAAATCTGTTTCCCCAAGTCAAACTGTCAAACCGCAAGCATTTATGAAATACCCACTCTGTTCATAAGCACAGCACTCAAGCATATATGGAATAGAAAGAAGAATTAACTCACACAATCTGCCTTCAAAGGTTACAGTTGGCCAGGCCTGTCACACACCTGTAATCCCAGTATTTGGGAGGCAAATGCAGAAAGCTCTTCAGTTTGAAACTTGTCCACACTTGGAAAGCAAACTTAGTCTAACCCAAACTACACAGTGAGGGCTAACCAAGGATTAAGGATGGACATTGGTGCTGGAATGCTTGCCTTGCAACCCAAGGTTCCAAGTTCAATCCCCAGAGGGGGGAAAAAAAAAGTCAGTATATTTATCCTCAAACACCAACATCCTAGGACCTATTCTTTCTTCTGTGCTGTGATGACCACTGCCTGATGTTAGGTCTGCAACTTCTACCACTTGAACTAAATGTTAATCTCTTATAGTTTCTTTTCATTCAAATATAAAAGTGTACAAGTTGCCAGATATGAACATACTGGCCTTAATTATTTCTCTTCCTTTCAGATAACGTCTAACCAACTTTTGTTTTGTTTTGAGATAGGGTCTTGCCATGTGGCCCAGGCCCAGGTTGGTCTTGAATTCCTAATCCTCCTGTCTCCACCTTTGAAGTGCTGGAATTACAGTCATGCACTACCTCATCTAGTCTCAGTCAGCAACTTTTAACTTCCCTCTATTACGGCACCTCAAACTCCCTTCAAACACCCTATCAACACACAGCTTGATTTCCTTGGTATGTTCCCTGTTTTCTCAGTCCTTTCTTTTTCTCTCAGTACTTTCACTTCTGACTCCCATACCCCACATGGGTCCATTCTGCAATGCTTAGGTCAAAGACACCCTAATTATACAATCCTCTCGGTGCCAATCCCACCCGCTGCTCCTCCTCAGTTGGGTCTCCACCAGTGTCCCATCTGCCCACCCTTGTGAAAAGTATCCCTTCCTAACAAAGGCTATACTTTTGAGCATCATACCTTTCTCTGCTCCACAAGTGTCTGCCGCATTGTTCTGAATATACTAAAGGTTTCACAAATTACTGACCCACTGACAAACAGAAGGTTTGTTCAAACCAGTGTCAGAGAGAATGAGAGAAGTGGAGCCCACTATGCAGTTCCAAATGCAGCCTGAGTGACTGAGATGGCAGGCCAACTACGGGACTTCATCCGTTACTTTTCTCATTGCTGCGACCAAATGTCTGAAAGAGCAACTGAGAGAAGTTTATTTTGGTCCACAGTGCAGGAGCCACAGTCCATCAGGAAGCAGAAGCAGGGCCCACTCTGCTTGCTCATGTCTCACTGGTCAGGAAGCAGAGTAAGAAGAATGCTGGCGCTCAACAGCTCACTTGAACTAAGTGTGAGTCAGTCTACTTCCTGTTGCCTGTAAGACGTAGCACTCTCAGCTCCAGCACCATGTCTGCCTGCAGGCTGCCACGATCCCCTTCATGATCATAATCTGAAACTGTGAGCCATCCTCAATTAAATGTTTTCTTTATAAGAGTTCCCGTGATCATGGTGTATCCTCACAGCAGTAGTAAACCCTAATAAGACACAGCCCTATTAACACATTTTGACAGCTCTACATTGCTGAAGTTAAAACTTGGGAATCATCTTTTTAAAAGTAGAACAGAAAATATTTATGCCCCTGAAAGCTTATAGTCATATCCTGCAGGCAAGGAATACAGTCAATAAGGTTTCATCCTCCAGGCCCTAGTAGGATGTGTTGCTATTTACCTTCACCCAGCTTTAAGTCCATGCAGGCTTGGTTCCTTTTTTTTGGGGGGGGGGGGTTTCGAGACAAGGCTTCTTTGTAGTTTTGGAGCCTGTCCTGGAACTAGGTCTTGTAGACCAGGCTGGTCTCAAACTCACAGAGATCCACCTGCCCCTGCCTCTGCCTCCCGAGTGTTAGGATTAAAGAGGTGGACCACCACCACCCGGCAGCTTGGTTCCTTTGGAGTGCAGTATTCGCTGCTGCCATCATCTGTGAACCTCGAGCTCTGGTTTCTTCAGCCTTTGAATGTGAACTCACACTAGTATCTCTGTAGGAGACTGCTAAGTCTTCAGCCTCAGGACAGGCATGCACTATGAGCTTTCAGCCTCTAAGGCTAAGCGGCTATTGGCTCCTGCAGCTCTCTAACTTGTAGGTGTGCACTGTTGACGATCCAGCCTCTGCTTATGGGACTCAAGCTAACAGATCTGCTTTTATAATTATCCATTCTGTTGGTTCTGTTCCTATAGAGAATCCTGCCTTCTACAGCAGGTTTGTAAGTGAAGATAATCTTCATTTTCAATTGGTAAATAATAATCTAAGAGAATTGTTGAGTCATAAAGTATGTACTCAGCTCCATAAGCTTACTGTCACAGTCTATAGGCTAAGCAATTCAACCAATGAAGGTTTGTCCTTCAGGCTTGGTGGCCCACACCTACAATTCTCTCACTTGAGATACTTGGGAAGTAGAGGCAAATGGGTCATGTGTTCAAGGCCTGCCTGGGCTACAAAAGACTGCCTAAGAAGAGAGAAGAGACTCTAAATCATTTTTCAAACTACTACTATAGCATTTTCCAGTTGGACCAAGAATGTATGAGAGTTCCCGTGGCTCAGCACCCAGTCAGCACTGGGAGAATCAATTTTAATGGTGCTAGCCATGTTAATGGGTAGGTGGTGCCATTTCCTAATGCCTGATGATGTTGAGGATCTCTCTGTGTGTGTTTGTTCGTCATTCATGTGTCTTCTTTGGTCATTTTCTTTGCCCATTTCTCCCTTTGTTTGCTATTACTGAACTTTGGTGACTCCTTGTGCAGTCTAAATATATGTAATTTACTGTATATGTCCTCTGCAAGTATGTTCACCCCATCTTTGGCTTTTTTTCTAATAAACATCTCCTTTGAAGACCTTGTGACTGAGCCCTCTATGTTACTGTTCTGAAAAGGTCTGAGAAGGCACATCTTTTCACTGTAAAAAACACAATCACCATGTTTATGAGCATAAAATAACTCTACATTCTTCTTTTATGGCTCATGTGTTCTTTGCTTTTTGCTATCATGGTTTCTTTATGTAAGATCACACACACACACACACACACACACACACACACACACCCCTCCTGTTTCTTCTTTTACACTGCCAAAGACACCATTAAGTGAATGAAAGAACAAGCCAGAAACTGGGGTAAACATTTATAAGAGGCTTCATACTTTATGACCCTTTTGAACTGGCTGTTTTATGTGGTTAAAGGTTCATTTTCTTGCCATCACACAGATGGATATCAAATGTCTCACCCCCATTTCTTAAAAAGAAAAACCATTTTTTTCATTGAATCATCTTTATGGAAAATCAATTGACCATGCATCTGTGGTGTTGAATTTTAGACTCTGATTTCTCGACCTTTCTTTCTTCCTCCCTTCCTTTCCTTCCCTTCCTCCCTCCCTTCCTTTAATTCTAAAACTACATTCACTTATTTGTGTGTGGGGGCATGCTATAGTGCATACATGGGGATCAGAGGAAAACTTGCAAGTGTCAGTTTTATCATGTGGGTCCCAGAGAACTCAGGCAGTAGGTACCTTTATCTGCTGAGATATCTTCATGGCCATCTTTTGGTTTTTGAAACAGGGTTCAAGGCTAGCCCTGAATTCACTATGTAGTCTAGGCTTGCCTGAAACTCACAATTATTTTGTCTCAGTCTTCAAGTACTGAGATCATAGGCATGGGACACCATGTTTGGCATTATGTCCTATTCTACTGATCTATGTGTTTATCCTGTCTCAACTGGATCAGGATGACTCTGGTACATTTCTTCACTAAGATTTTAGAAAATAATCAACAATCTATTATTCTCATCTCTCTCTCCCCCACACACACACAGACTATGTGTGTGTGTCATGTGCTATACATTACTGCATATTACTGTTGGATCCCAAAGTGCCTCACAGACTTGACTACACGCTCCCTTCCAGGTATCAGTGAAAAGAAAATAGGTCACACCCAGACACAGCCTTTCTCTACTCACAGTTCCCCCAAGAGCTAAGTGTCCCTCCACAGCCACTATGACCAGGTCCTTACAGGCAACAGAACTCCAAACAAAAAAGTGCTACAGTGACCAGGTCTCCCCACAAACCGCATCTCACCCCTGACCCAGAAACTGTTCTTCCCACAAACCCTATCTCACCCCGACCCAGGTACTGTTCTCCCCACAAACCTCACCCCTGACCCAGGAATGTTCTTGGGCCTTTAAATACCCACATTAGTCTGAAAGATAGGAGAGCATCATGTATCTAGGTCTATATGGGTGGTATCAGATGGCCTTGCACCCATGTCCTACTGGCACTGGCACATACCCCCCTCTCCCTCACTCCCTCATAAGGGGCTTAAAAGAACTAATTCTGCTCTCCCTAGACAACCTAGGCTTTCCTGGAGACCTTCTTGTTTGTTTTGCCAACTTTAATAAACCTTTTTCCTGATGGCCAATCTGATTCCATGTCTGTCTGTCAAATGGGGTCTCTCCAACCCTAGAACTAACCAAAAACAAACAAACAAACAAACAACAACAACAACAACAACAACAACAAAAACAGCACCCTGGACTGTAAGCACTTGAAGCTGCAGGAAGAAGAGGAGAGCTCAACAGCAGGGTATTCTCTGACCTTGTCTTTGTGAAGACCCTCTCGTGGCAGGTGTCCTGCCAGGAGAAAAGAGAATCCACAGAGGCTAAAAACAGCCTGGAAAGAGTTAAAGCGTGCCAAGATCTGTTTTTTACCTCCAGTTTTGTCTAATTGTGCTTCTGTATATCCCCTTTCCTCACCAATTATAAATATGAATATACAGTCTTAGGTCTTCATTTTTGAAACATATTCTTATGGCTTTCTTGGCTAATTTGTCTTTTAGTTTATTTATCAAAATAAACCCTGCGATGGGTGAGGAAAACTTTGTGCCTTTTCTACTCAGAAACCACATTCTTTCCTGGGGCCTTTGGAAATGGAACCTAGCAAGGACTGATGAAGGTGAAAAGGAAAACAAAACAAAACACAAAAACAGGCCTTAAATGAGCTACATAAATTAGCAGATTCATTCTGATCTTTATATTTGGAAAATTAATTGTTAAAATTAGCTAATTTTTAGTATTGCTAATGGCACGCTGCTAAGAGAGCAGTGTCATGAAAGTCACAGAGGCACCGCCTGCCTTGCAGTCTGATTTTAAACACGAGTAATGACTAAGTTCAACCCTCTTTTTTACCTCTAACATTGAAGCTTAAACCCGGGACTGCAGCAATAATAAACCCTCATCAAATCTGTAGAGATTTCATTTTGATTTGCATCCCCGATCAGTCATTATGTAAGTAAAGCAGCTGTAGTCAAATTTCCCCTTCCCATCCCCTGGGAGTGCAGGCATTTTCATAATCACTTTCATGGAGACATTTTGCCCTTTCCTTCTTCTTCAATCCACTGCACAGATATTTAAATGCTAAACAAAGCTCTTACTAAGTGTTAGAGCACAGCAAAGAAAACTGGGCAGAGCCTGGGGTGGGGGTGGGAGGTCCTTACAAGTCATTTTAGGAAATAACTGTGAGATCAGAAATGATAAATAATTCAAGAATCTACTGTCTTCTCTCCAATTTTATCTTTCAAAAGAAATGAGGACAAGTACCCTTAGTCAATTTAAATTAAGCCTAAGTTTCGTGGCCTATAATTAGCCATACTGAGTAGGGAATTCTGCTGTCATTCTGTAGAGGGTGGGAAATGGAAAGATCCAATGCATACACCTGGGCATGCCAGAGACCCCTTTCCTGATCTTGTTTCTCTTTTCCTCCTCCTCCTCCTTTTTTTTTTTTTTTTCCTGCTTTTAAATTGTACCTCAGTAACTAAAGTGAACAACGGAATCCAAATCCTCCCAGAGTCGTTGAGTTGAACGGCTGGCTGTTCTTCTCCTGTTATTCTGGGGTAGGAGATTCATTGTTGCCTTCAGTTATTCTCTATCACAAGCTCTACCCAGAAGACTTTAATAAAAAAAAAAAAAAAAAAAAAAAAAAAAAAAAAAAAAAAAAAAAAAAAAAAAAACGAACAATTATACTAAATAGCATTCCACCATTTAAATGTTGTTCCCAAAAGGACATCTGGGAAAAAAGTAACAAATTCCAGGTTCCTTTCATGTTACTGCATTCAGAATGTCACTGCTGCACTTTCCTAGGGCACAGTGACTGGAGGGGTAATTAGTTTTGATTCACATATTTCAATCTTGGCATTCTATTAATTAAATCAAGTTTCATTATATACTTGTCAGGTAAAAACAGTAAATATCCCAGCACCCAGGAGGCAGAGGCAATGGGATTTCCGTGGGTTTGAGGCCAGCCTGGTCTACAGAGTGAGTTCCAGGATAGCCAGGGCTGTTACACAGAGAAACCCTGTCTTGAAAAACAAAACACAACAACAACAAAAACAAACCAGTAAATATTTTTGCAATGGTGAGTACTTTAAAAATAAGTAAACAAGGGCTGGAGAGATGGCTCAGAGGTTAAGATCACCGACTGCTCTTCCAGAGGTCCTGGGTTCAATTCCCAGCAACCACATGGTGGCTCACAACCATCCGTTATGAGATCTGGTGCCCTCTTCTGGTGTGCAGATATACATGGAAGCAGAATGTTGTATACATAATAAATAAAATCTTCAAAAAAAAAAAAGTAAGCAAATAAAGGAGCCAGGTGTGGTGGCACAGGCCTATAATCCTGAAGCATAAAAGTATTTATACAAAAAAAATGATGGTCTTCATTTTATATATGCGAAGCCACCCATACAGAATAGTTTCAATAATATTATCTTTGTTAAAATAACTATAGTCATAAGTTTCTGAAATTACAATTATCAACATCTCCTGGAACACACCTCTTAGAAATGTTGGATAAATAAAACACATATGCTTTTGAATAAATGGAGAAGCCACAAAAAAGCAAGAGAGGGGCTTGACCATCCAGGCAGAAGACAAAGCCTGAGGCCCATATTGGATGGAGGTGGAGATAAGATACCTGCAGCCTACAAGACACAGAATTCTCCTCAGCAAGAGAGCAAGCACCAGAAAGGAACAGAGATCAAACCAGTTCTCAACCCAAAATCAAAATGCAAGAAGCCAAAGAGCCACTGTGAGTGAGTTTAAGGAGAAACTACTTAGAAACAACTTAGACCTCCAAGGTCCACAAAAGGGACTGTCAGCCAAACCCTGAAGAACAGCAGGCTATTTGAGATACATTTGGAAAATCCAAACACAATTCTAAGACACAAAAATATAATCACTAAATTCAAGTGGCTGTTCTAATCTCAAGAAAAAAAAGGTACAAATGCTCCATCCACACTGAAGTGGGAGTTCATAGCAAAGAGATTGTTCATTTAATGTGTGGATAGAATGAGCAAAGCAAGCATGCAACGCCAGTATTCCACCAGACAGCTCTCAGGACTGGGGTTCTGAGCTCTCCAACTTGATAGTTTGACTCTTAAAAAAAAGCCATCTTGGCCACTTCAATAATTTAAGAATTGTCCACTCTGTACCTACTATGCTCTAGACAGGTATCTTTTACCATCTGTCAATATTAAATTGAGTTAGTAATACTTGGTTGAAAATAATAGTGTAGTTTTTATGTGTGTCAAGTAGATCATATAACTGCAAAATATATGAAAACTTTCTTAGTTCTAGAAAAAGCTAAGTGGAAATTTATGTAGCAGAGGAGCCATGTCTCAATTTCTGACTTGTTAAATTGTAACACCCCTTTCTTCACTTCATACAAATTATGAGGGTAATACCCAAAACAAAAATGTGAATTTAAATGTGCTAGGGAGATATAAAGAACTGGCCAAATAACATGTTTAAAAGAAAACAGAACACAAACATAAAACATGTTCATGTGACCTATCCTGGACCCGTTGACTATGTAAAATCATGTTTTAAAAGAACATATTGCACACCAGCATCGAGAGCTAAGTTTACACAGATGCACTGTATTTCTGCAGTGCTTGTGAGCAGAAGCATAAACTACTTTTTGAGACATCAGTATTGGGAGACAGAGGTGTCAACCTTTAGAGCCTCTGCCATGTATATCAACCTACTGTTAGCACGATGCTGTCTCTGCCAGGGCTCTGGGTTCCTCTCCTATAACACCCAACTGTGAGCTAGACCTCTTTGTATCGCTAGCAGAAGTGGAGCTCAGCCAAAAGATGCAGATGCAAGTGCCATAGCTGCTGCTACTACTGATAAACTCACTTTTTTTTTTTTTTTTGATACAGGATTTCTCTGTGTAGCCCTAGCTATCTTGGAACTCGCTTTGTAGACCAGGCTAGCCTCAAACTCAGAGATCTGCCAGCCTCCGCCTCCCTAGTGCTGGGATTAAAGGCGGGAGCCACCACACCTGGCTAACACATTCATTTTATTTTGCTTCTAGATGGTCTCTACTAGTGTCCCAACTCTCCTACGTATCTACTTGAGAGGCCCATCAAGTTCCACTCTGAAGTCAACAAAACATCACAAAAATTAGGTTTCGGATTTAAGTTTATAAAATGAGTTGTGAAAACAGAAGAAAACAACAACATGGAGCAAATAAAATCTGGCAGATTCTACATCTAAGTATGTAGATTCATCCTCACAAACACACATACAACCAGAAACTAAAATTCAGAGATCTCCAGGTGTGCATCCCAGACTTGAAACACAACTCACACTGAAGTTCTCAATTAGAGGAAGCCTGTCATATAGGGGCAGTCCAGCTGTGGTGTTTCATCCTGACTGAACAGCTGGCCAAACATGTGTGTCTTTTACTGTCTATTGCTGCCTTACAATGTGAGTATAGTTGGTGGACAATGCTTTACTGTACTAGTAGGTAAAGGTGACACATAGTACAAGAAGCAGCTGTCTTATGAGTAACAATAGCCAAAACAACGTTGAAGACCTTAACAAGTCACAAATTCATAGGCTCTGTCGCCTCTCCCTTCCCCTCTCCCACTCTGAAACAAGCTGTGATTTTTTTCCTTAGGCCTAAAAACTGACTTGACTATATATAGAAACAAACTTTACTGATATTAACAACTGGTTGTCCAAGTGGTTGGGTGTACACATGCTTTGGAAGGGTGAAACTGTAAGCACCCACAATTCTGTCTTGTTTCTTCTTTCAGAGAGTAGTTTCTACTTCCCAGTAAGTACTCCTCATTTTTCACTGAGCTACTTGTTTTTTCTATTTTTCTAACCAAGATTCTATGGATGTATCAAAAGGGTGTTTCAACATTAATACAAGGCCCCAAGAGGCTCAGTAACACAGTTCCCAGCACCACAAAACCAACAAGTGAAAATTAATTAACATTAATGTAATTTCACATTTTAAAGAAACACCATAATACTAGAAAGCATATAGGTAAAGACAAATGATGGTATTGCAAAAACTTAAAAACTCAAACCAACAGCCACATTTCTAGAGTTTCAGATGAAAATAGAAAAGCTAATTTAATCTCAAAATTATGAAAAATATTTGGTTGGTGCAAGAAATGACAATAGTTTGGATCTTTGAAGACTTATGCCCAGGTTCTCTAGATCATGCTCACATCTAACTCTACTATTTAAAGATGGAGGTAAACACCAATATTATCTGTGTCTAGATTAAACCAAAGGAAATGGTGGCATGCTATTCAACTTATCTTGTACCAAGGAGAGCTATAAAAATTACAGATTTGGGGCTGGAGAGACAGCTCAAAGGATAAGAGCACTGCCTGCTCTTCAGAGGTACTGAATTCAATTCTCAGCAACCACATGGTAGCTCACAACCATCTGCAATGAAATCTGTGCCCTCTCTAACCTGCAGGCCTACATGTAGGCAGAACACTGTATACATAATAAATAAATAAATCTTAAAAAAGAAAATTCAATGAAATAAAAAATTTTTTAAATTACAGATTCAGTATGAACTGGATCTATTTTTTTTTTTTTTTTTTTGGTGGGGGGAGGTTTCAAGACAGGTTTTCTCTGTGGCTTTGGAGCCTGTCCTGGAACTCTTGTAGAACTGGCTGGTCTTGAACTCACAGAGATTTGCCTGCCTCTGCCTCTGCACTAATACTCTAAGGACTAAAGGCATGTGCCAAAACTGCCCAACATGAACTGGATCTATTGACCAACTTAATCTAATTGCCATTTGTAAAGTACTGTCAGGGCCCATTGTTACTGACTGTTCTATCTTGACTTAAGGTCAGAGAATTCAAACCAATTCTTGCTCCTCAAGGATGTTTGACTTAATGTGTGCTACTGGACATCTTGACCCTCAAAACCAAATTACAGGATGTTTGACTTAGGGTGTGGTTACTAGCGGTTTTCCGTATTGGGAAGATAATCACGTCTTTTGCCCTCCCCTTTTGCTTGGGGTATGTGAGGGCTATGGGTAATAAACTTGGATCGCCTGCAGTATTCACTGAGTGCACTCCCAGCTCTGTCTTCTATCTCTTGTCTCTTCCTTTTTCCAGTCCTCACTCCCCATTTCAGGCACAATTGAACCCTTTGGCTGGATCCAACAAATACTAGCCCCACAAGTTCACAAAATCTATCCACCCGACTCCTGGCACCAACTTCTGTCTCAGTTTGGGTTTTATTGCACCCATGAAGTGACTCACAATCATTTGTAAAATACAGTTTCAGGGAATCTGATGCCCCCTTCTTACCTCTGCAGCCACGAGGCACACATGGGTGCTGGGACTCAAACTCAGGACCTCAGCAAAAGGAGCCAGTGCTTTAAACTGCTTGAGTCATCTGTGGTAGCTTGAATGTAATTGGCCCCCATAATCTCATAGGAAGTGGCACTATAGGTGGCACTATAGGTGTGGCTTTGTTGAAGTGGGTATGGCCTTATTGGAGGACTATGTTACTATTGGGGGAGGGCTTTGAGGTTTCTTTTACTCAGGATACTGCTCAGTGTGTCAGTCAACTTCCTGTTGCCTGCAAGATGTAGGACTATTGGCTATTCCTCCAGCATGTCCGCCTGCATGCTCCCCACCATGATAATGGACTGAATCTCTGAACTGTAAGTTGCTACCTCAATTAAATCTTATCCTTAAGAGTTGCTGTGTCGGGCTGGAGAGGTAGCTCAGAGGTTAAGAGCACTGGCTGTTCTTCCAGAGGTCCTGAGTTCAATTCCCAGCAAACACATGGTGGCTCACAACCATCCATTATGAGATCTAGTGCCCTCTTCTGGTGTGCAAATATACATGGAAGCAGAATGTTGTATACATAATAAATAAATAAAATCTTAAAAAAAAAAAAAAGAGTTGCTGTGGTCCACTGCCAGAGAAGCTAGGAAACAAGAAGGACTCTAAGAGAGACATACATGGTCCCCCGGAGAAGGAGAAAGGGACAAGATCTCCTGAGCAAATTGGGAGCATGGGGGGAGGGGAAGAGAGCTAGGAGAATCAGAAGGGGAGAAGAGGAGGGGTGAGGAGGACATGAGGGAGCAGGAAGGTTAAGCTGGGGGAAGAATAGAGGAGAGCAAGATAAGAGATACCATAATAGAGGGAGCCATTATAGGATAAGAAGAAATCAGGCACTAGGGAAATGTCTGGTGATCTACAAAGATGACACCAATTAACAATCTAAGCAACAAAGGAGAGGCTACCTTAAATGCCCTATCCTGATAATGAGATTGATGATTGACATATATGCCATCCTATAGCCTTCATCCAGCAGCTGGTGGAAGTAGAAGCAGACACCCACAGCTAATCACTGAACTGAACTGGAATCCAGATGCAGAGAAGGATGAGTGATGAGCAAAGGGGTCATGACCAGGCTGGTGAAACCCACAGAGACAGCTGACTTGAACAAGGGGAAGCTCTTGATCCCCAGACTGATAGCTGAGAAACCAGCATGGGACGGTTCCAGACCCCCTGAACATGGGTGTCAGTGAGGAGACCTCAGAAATCTATGTGGTCTCTTGTAGTAGATCAGTACTTATCTACAGAGGGATATTCCCTGAGCCTAGACACACAGGGGTGGACCCAGGCCCTATCCCAAAGGATATGACAGACTCTAAAGACCCCCTATGGATGGCCTCACCCTCCCTGGGGAGCAGAAAGGGTATGGGATAGATAGTGTGTTAGTTGGTGGGGGGCAGCGGAGGAGGGGAGGGAGAGGGAACTGGGATTGGCATGTAAAACAATCTTGTTTCTAATTCAAATAAAAAAATGGAGAAAAAAAATAAGAGTGGCTATAATCATAGTGTCTCTTCACAGCAATAAAAAACCCAAATAGAAGTTGATACTGAGAGTGGGGATTCCTGTAATGGGCTTGACCATGTTTTTGTTTGGAGGAATCTGGATTTTGGTGCTTTGGGTTTGTAAAGAAAAGGAATGCTTTAAGTACAATTTAATGGGTCATAGTAGAAGCAAGGAAGACAGTGGTACTGAATGTGATTTGATGAACTGGGGAGAAGGAGGGCGCTTGCTCAAGAGGTTACGGAATAAAAGAATTTTAGTATGTTGCCAAGAAATCATTCTTGTGATATTTTGGTGAAGAAAGTGGCTCCTTTTTGCCCTGTCTGAAGAGTCTGCCTGAGGCTAAAGTGAAGAATTTTGGATTAAGTCCATCGGCAGAGTAAATCTCAAAAAGCCTAGTACAGACTCTGTTTTGTGGTTACTAGTGTTAAATTTAATGAAGATATATAATGAAAAGGAGCAAACTAAGCAAGCAAAAATATTTGAGGAAAAGAGCACCAGAAAGTGAAAGACCTGTATGACAAGAACTTTGAGTCATTAAAGAAAGAAATTAGATGCAATTATTCCATTTCTTAATCTGTTTGTCTCCTTGAAAACAGAATTTAGCCTCATTCCACTTTCATGAAGGGGTGTTGAATTTTGTCAAAGGCTTTTTCAGCATCTAGTGTGATGATCATGTGGCTTTTCTTTTTCAGGTTGTTTATATGGTGGATTACATTGATGGATTTCCATATGTTGAACCATCCCTGCATCCCTGGGATGAAGCATACTTGATCGTGGTGGATGATTTTTCTGATGTGTTCTTGGATTTGATTTGCCAGTATTTTATTGAGTATTTTTGCATCAATGTTCATGAGGGAGATTGGTCTGTAGTTCTCTATCTTAGTTTTGTCTTTGTGTGGTTTGGGTACCAAGGTAATTGTAGCCTCGTTAACAAGAGTTTGGCAATGATCCTATTGTGCAGAACAATTTGAGGAGAACTGGTATTAGCTTTTCTTCAAATTTCTGGTAGAATTCTGCACTGAAACCATCTGGCCCTGGGCTTTTTTTGGTTGGTAGACTTTTGATGACTGCTTTTATTTCATTAGGGGTTATAGATTTATTTAAATTACTTATCTGTTCTTGATTTAATTTTCATAAGCGATATCTATCTAGAAAATTGTCAATTTCCTTTAAATTTTCCAATTTTGTGGAGTACAGGTTTTCAAAGTATGACCTGATGATTCTCTGGATTTCCCCAATGTCTTTTGTTATGTCCTCCTTTTCATTTCTGATTTTGTTAATTTGCATGTTCTCTCTCTGCCTTTTGGTTATGTTGGATAAAGGTTTGTCTATCTTGTTGATTTTCTCAAAAAATCAACTCTTTGTTTCATTGATTCTTTGTATTGTTTTCTTTGTTTCTACTTTGTTGATTTCAGCCCTCAATTTGATTATTTCCTGACATCTACTCCTCCTGGGTAAGTTTGCTTCTTTTTGTTCTAGAGCTTTCAGGTGTTCTGTTAATGAAAGAAGATTCTAGAAAATGGAAAGACTTCCCATGCTCTTGGATAGGTAGGATCAACATAGTAAAAATGGCAATCTTACCAAAAGCAATCTACAGATTCAATGCAATCCCTATCAAAATCCCAGCACAATTCCTCACAGACCTTAAACGGACAATACTCAACTTTATATGGAAAAACAAAAGACCCAGGATAGCCAAAACAACCCTGTACAATAAAGGAACTTGAGGAGACATCACCATTCCTGACTTCAAGCAAAATGATGAAACTAGAAGAAACCATCCTGAGTGAGGTAACCCAGTCACAGAAAGACAAAGTCAGTACATGGTATGTACTGACTCGTATGTGGATATTAGACATAGAGAAAAGGATTACCAGCCTACAATCCACACCTCCAGAGAAACTAGGAAACAAGGAGGACTGTAAGAGAGACATACACAGTCCCCTAGTGAAGTGTAGAAGTGGAAATAGACAAGAGCTCCTGAATAAATTGGGAGCACAGGGGGGGGGGGAGGTAGGAGAAATAAGAGGGGAGAAGAGGAGGGGGGAGGAGAACATGAGGGATCAGGAAGATTGAGTGGGGAGAGGAATAGAGGAGAGCAAGAAAAGAGACACATCAATAGAGGGAGCCACTATAGGTGTAAAGAGAAATCTGGCACTAGGGAATTGTACAGAGATCCACAAGGATGATCCCAACTAGGAACCTAAGCAATAGTGGTGAGACCACCTTAAATGCCCTTCCCCTATAATGAGAATGATAACTACCTTAAATGCCACCCTAGAGCCTTGATCCAGTAGCTGATGGAAGCAGAAGCAGAGATCCACAGCCAAGCACTGAGCTGTGAAGTTGAAGCTGGGTTGTCTTGGAGAACCCAAGATGTTAGAGGTCAGCCTGGTGTAGAGATCTAGTTTCAGGACATCCAAGCTTAGGTGGTGAAGGACAGAAAGCCCGTGAAGATGTAATTGAAAAAGCAGGTCATATCGCAGCCTCAGTAAGCAGCAGAACTTGGCAGCTTCAGCCACATGGTTCTGGATTAAGAGTTAAAGATAGAAGAAACAGGTTATGGAATTTGCCTCCATGCCTAAAGAAAGCTGCTGAGACCAGGCATATGTCAGGAGTGTCCCTGAATGGAGGCCTAGAGAGGTCACTGAGTGAAACTGTGAAATTGAAGCCTGGATTGCATTGGAGAACCCAAGATGTTAGAGATGCCAGAGTCATGGGATACCTACCAAGGAAAGCTGCTAACATGGAAGGGAACCAGCACAAGAGAAAGTGTTTTGCAGTCAACAAAGCTGAATGGAGTTGGAGATCTGAAGAGTGTTTTGACATCAGACACAGAGATGTAGAATTTAGAGTTTGTCCAGCTGGTTTTTGGTCTTGCTTTGTTCCAGTATTTCCTCACTATGTTCCCTTCCCTATGTTTTGGAATGGTAATGTATTTCCTGTGATCTGCTTTTTGTATGTGATTTGCTTTTTTATTTTGATTTTTACAGGTGATTATAGTTAAGAGATTGCATGAATCTCAGAAGAGGCTTTGAACTTTGGACTTTAAAACACCACTGATACTGTGATTGACTATGAGATTTTTGAAGTTAAACTAAATGTATTTTGCATTATGATGTTATGGGGTTTATGGGGGTCAGGGAGTGGAATGTGGTGGTTTGCATGTAACTGGCCCCCATAATCTCATAAGGAGTGGCACTATTAGGAGGTATGGCTTCATTGGGGTGGTTATGGCCTTTTGGGAGGAAGTGTGTCACTGTGGGGGCAGGCTTTGAGGTTTCCTATGCTCAGGATGCCGCCCAGTGTCTCAGTAGACTTCCTGTTGGCTGCAAGATGTAGCACTCTCAGCTATTTCTACAGCACCACTTCTGCCTGCATGCCACCATGCTCCTTGTCATGATGATAATGGACTGAACCTCTGAAACGGTAATCCACCACCTCAATTAAATGTTTTCCTTATTAAGAGTTCCTGTGTTCGGGGGCTGGAGAGATGGCTCAGAGGTTAAGAGCACTGACTGCTCTTCCAGAGGACCCACATGGGAGTTCAATTCCCAGCAACCACATGGTGGCTCACAACCATCTGTAATGAGATCTGGTTCCCGCTTCTGGTGTGCATGCATGCAGATAAATGTATACATAATAAATAAATAAAATCTTTAAAAAAACAAAAACAAAAAAAGAGTTGCAGTGGTCATGGTGTCTCCTCACAGCAATAAAAACCCAAATGAAGACACCATCTCTCCCAGCCCCCCACCCCCACCCCCATCTTAATCTCTTGGTTTTCTTGTCTCTACCTCTCGGGTACTGGGGTTATGGGTATAACATACCAAGTTTAGTGTATATTAGAGCTGGCTATGTGACCTATGCACCAATTTAGCAGTCTGGAGAATGCACTGCTAAGCTGCAGTACATTCATATAAGGGGATACACAGTAACTTCACAAACAGATGAACTACAAAGTCCTCCTTCGTCTGGTTTTGCTTTCTGAAGTTTCAGTTACCTGAAGCCCCCAATAGCAAACTCCAGAAATAAGCAATTCATATGCTCTTAGGAGTAGCATGATACCTCCCCTGCCATCCCACTCCTCCTGCCAGGGACATATATTATGCCTTTGATCAGTGTGTATATATTTATACATATATAGACATATGCATACACATACTGATCAAAGGCAGTATATATATATATATATATATATATATATATATATATATACACACACACACACACACACACACACACACACACACACACCAGTGTGTGTGTGTGTGTGTGTGTGTGTGTGTGTGTTAGTCACTTAGCCATCCTGGCTATCAAATCACCCATTTGAGTATTGCAGTGGTTTTGTTCAGTAACTTATTTTGCTTAACACTAGCCCCAAAGTAAGAGAATAGTGATGGTGGCAATTTGAATGCAGTACATTGTTTAATTGTTCTATAATTGTTGTTACTGATCTCTTACTGTCCCCTAATTTATTGTATTTTTTTTTTATTTTGAGACAGGGTTTCTCTGTGTGGTTTTGTAGACCAGGCTGGCCTCGAACTCACAGAGATACTCCTGCCTCTGCCTCCCGAGTGTTGAGATTAAAGGTGCACACCACACCGCACTGCTCATGTAAGTTTTTGTCTATAGAAAAACATATTATACATATGGTGAGGTATCATCTATGGCTTTAGGGTGGGCATCATGGGATATATTCCCAAGAGATACTAGTGAGAAATACAATATACATGAACCTCAAACACGCTGAAACCTTTCACAAAACAATACATATTGTGCAAACTTTCTAAGGTCATGAGATGTTCTGCATCTTAATAAGTATATCCATTTTCCAAAACTTATGAAAAGATACATCTAAGGTTTGAACACTTTGTTGCATGCAAATTTTACCTTTAAAATCATAAAGAAAAAGCCAGGTGGTGGTGACACACACCTTAATCCCAGCACTCAGGAAGCAGAGGCAGGCAGATCTCTGTGAGTCTGAGGCCAGCCTGGCCTACAGAGTGAGTTCTAGGACAGTCAGGGCTGTTACACAGAGAGACCCTGTCTCAAAAAGCAAAACAAAACAACTATCATAAAAGAATATGGTTATAAAATATATGTCAGACTGGCATACAGCCCAGCAGTAATGTGTTCCCTACAGTGAGAAAGGTCTTGTGTCTCCAGCACCATAAAAGAAAGAGGAAAATCAATCATTCAATAAACAGGGTGGGGGTGGAGAGAGGACTAGGAGAGGGAGAAGACTTCAGAGGAAGAATGTAATGGTATCTGCAAATTAATTTTGAAAGATAAGAAGACAGTAAGAAGTGTTGGCAAGTGAACAAACAGATGGGGAGATAGTGAAAAAAATCGAACAACTATAGTTATACATGCCAAGAATATACTAGTTACAGTGCAAGTCTTTGAACTTTCTTATATTTGAAATTTTTCATAAGAAAATATAATGTGGAAATTCCTTTTTTAAAAAAATCAAGACAAGGGACTAGAGAGATGGCTCAATGATTAAGGGAACTGGCTGCTTCCCAGAGGACCCAGGGTCAATTCCCAGCACATACATAGCAGCTCACAACTCCAGTTCCAGGGAATTTGATGCCCTCTTCTGGCCTCTGCAGACATCAGGCACACAAGCGGTACAGGCAAAAAGCCCATATGATCACTCACTCAGCATTCAATCTTGGGTCTTCTTATAGTACTCCTTTCAGTCAGCTGCAGAACGCTAAATGGAACCAATGTCTGGATGTAAAAGAGCCCTGGGCTCAATCCCCAGCAACACAAAACTTAATGAATGGTAAGTACTGAGTGCTATTTGCACCCACGGAGAAGCTGGCTCCAGAAGTGAGGCCGTGCTACCTGCAACCCCTCATTTCAAACCCAAATACATTTGTCTCTTATCCTTAAAGATGCATTGTCTAGAGAGGAGCTGGCCCCCTAACTGTGACAGGGAGGATAAATAGTCCAAGTCTTTGAAAACAGATAGAAGGCAAGCCATTTTCAGTAGATACAACTACTCATCCCGTGATGTAAAAGTACCTACAGTGGGAAAGAGACACATGAGAAGTCCATGCAAGACAGAAAGCTCAGTCAGGAACTCAGCTCACTGCCTCAGTATTCCCCAGTCACTCTCTGTGGACGCTATCAGTGCCAGGTTTGATGGTATTACCTTTATCTGCTGCTATTTATTCTACCTGGAAGCCTAACCCAACAGGACATATTGGTTGGCCCTCCAACTCCACAGGAAACTCCAACTGATTGCCTCAAGTGTGTTTCCTCAATTGGTTTCTGCTGCAGATTCTGAGTACCCAATTTAAGATGTTACGTTAACCATCTATTCCCACCCTCCCTCCATCTCTCTCATATTTAGTCTTTTATTTGGGCTTGCTACATACTTAATAAATTCATATATTTAAAACCCAAAGTATGACTATCATAGATCATTCTCTGGACAGTACAGAGCAGTCACTCCTAAGTAAAGCAATTTTAAAAAGTCCTTTGCACACACAATAATACTAAATATAATCACTTTCAGAAAAATTTGTGTGTATATGTGTATGTATATTTGCACATATATGTGCATGTGTGTACATGCCTGTATATACTTGCATTTGTATGTATGCATGTATGTGCCTGTGTGGTGCTGAAGAGCAAATCCAGGACCTCCTGCATTCAAAACATGCACTATACCCCTGAGTCCTGAAACGTGCCAAAGACAAAAGATAGTTTGTTATAAGTCATTTTAGATTAATAAAATGATTGAAGTTGCAGAGTTGAATTGCTTGTCAGTCTAGAAGCCAATCAGGGACTGTGCCTGTGGTGGTTTGAAATAAAAATCGGCCCCTAAAGGGAGTGGTACTATTAGGAGGTGTGGCCTTGTTGGAGCAGGTGTGGTCTTCTTGGAGGGAGTGGGTCACTATGGAGGTGGGCTTTGAGGTATCATATATGGTCAAGCCACACCCAATGAAGTCAGACCACTTTCTGTTGCCTGTGGATCAAGATGTAGTATCTCAGCTCCTTTTCTAGCGCCATGTCTGTGTGCACGCAGCCACACTCCCCACTGCCATGCTCCCCGCCATGATGATAATGGACTAAACCTCTCAACTGTGAGCCACCTCAATGAAATGTTTTTCGTTTCTAAGAGTTGCCATGGTCATGGTGTCTCTTCTCAGCAGTAGAAACTCTAACAAGACAGCACCTAACCAAAGTGAGTAAGATTTAAAACAAAACAACAAACAACAAAAACACCATATCAAAGCACAGAACACAAGTAAATTTTTCTAAAAATGTTACAGCTTTCTGACTAGGTGCTAGCAGCTGTTCTCAATCTATAGACTGTGACCCCTTTGGGGGTTGAATATCAGATATCTTGCATATTAGATATTTGCATTATAATTTATAACAATATGAAAATTAGTGATGTAGCAGCAGTAAGCTAATGTCATGGCTGGGATCATCACAGCGTGAGGATCTGTGTTAAAGGGTCACAGCATTAGGACATTAGAGTTTGCTTGTGTCTTGTGCTGTTGGCCGTGGCCAGCTTGGTGCTACTGGGGTGTTTTATAAATCCACAGTATATAGCCAGAGATCCCCAGGTCACTGGCATTTGTCCTTGACCTCAGGCTCTTCCTCTCTTTACAGGCCCTCTTCTTCTTCTCCCCTCCCCTATCTCTCCTGTCCCTAAAGCGAGTGTCGTGCTCTACCATACACCCCCACTATGATGCGTCACCTAGTCCCCAGACCATGGACCCAAACCTCTAAAACTGGAAGCCCAAAATAAACTTTCTTTATAAGTTTACTATTTCAGGTAACTAACAGGGAGGGTGTTTCTGCATTTAGTAAAGAAAAAACTAGGTTTCTCATAGTATTTAACTCCCGGATTTTTAAGTAAATTACACAGCAAGTATGCTGTACTTTAACTTCATGTTTGCCACTGAGCTCCCAGAAAGAAGGGATGCTCCTTTAAGAAAGACACTGGATTCAAACAGTAACACGGGCACTCCTTGCAAAGGCCAAGTTCTACAATAGCAGTCAGACATCTGCAAGGACAATCAAATGTTAAAGACAGACTATTCTCTCTTCAGAGTGTCTCTGAAGTACTAAGATTGAACCCAGGGTCCTGCACATTCCAAGTCACTTTAGTTTTAAGTATAGTTTAACTCCCCCATGATGTAAGCCAGCTTACAAAATGAACTCTTTACAGGAAGACATGGGTCTTTGATCTCTCTCAAAGGGCCTCTTCCTGAGTGAAAAAAAAAAAAAAAAAAGAAAAAAACAAAAAAGAAACTTTGCTAAAATGAATTATCCAAAGCTAAGTAAATAATAATAATACAAGACAAGTGAGAAAAAGCAATTTTTTCTTCCTTTTTCCACCCCAACAAAAGCAAACATAAAATTGTATAATGTATACAACGTGTCTGAGAGAGGCTTCCTTTCTTTGATAAAATAACCAAAAGGAGATACATAAAGTACTAGCCACTTCACTGGGGTGCCATATACTAGTAATAAAAGTTTCTCTTTTATATCCTTTGAAATTTTCTCCAACAGTTTTTTTTTCACTTACATAAAGTTTTAAAATTACTATTGTATTTTATGTGCATGTTTTACCAACATGTTTGTCTTTGTATTACTCACATGTTTGGTGCCCCAGAGGCCAGAAGAAGGTGTTGGATCCCCTGGAACTGGAGTTACAGACAGCTGTGAGCTGCTATATGTGTGCTGGGATAGAACCCAGGTCCTCTGTAAGAGCAGCCAGTGCTCTTAACCATTGTGCCAGCTATCCAGCCCCCACTTTTAGAGCTTAGAGAATGGAGCTGTAAGTATGAGGCTTTTCTATGAGACTCCTGAGAGTGCGAGCAGAAGCCCATCTCGTGGGCCTCTCTCCTCCTATTGGTTTGTTTTGCCCAACTTCAATACGATAGTTTTTGTTTTGTCTTATATTTTATTTTGTTTGAATGAATGAATGAATGAATGAATACCTAGCCACTAGGGTAAAGGTTAATAACACAACTGTCATTTATACCTGCTGGGGGAGGGAAAAATCAGTTTTTCTCCAATAGAGTAACACAGGGCTTATCAACCACTCTAGGATGGGCCTCGTGTTCAGGAGTAGTTGACCAACATATAATGAACTCCACAGTTTTGTTTTGTTTTGTATGTGTGCTTTTATTTGGATACAGTTTGGTGGGGTTTTATTTTTGTTTGGGGGTTTTATTGGTTTGGGGGGTTTTGCTGTTGCATTGGATTTTTTGAGAAAGAACTGAAAGTTGGGTGTGCAGGGAGAGGGAGAGGATCTGGCACAATTTGGGGGGAAAAGAAGAATATGGCCAAAGTATATAATAATAAAGCACTTATATTTAATTTTACCATGCAATTTCAAAGATGTAATGAATCTCAGAAAACATGTCAATAGATATAGTGGTCTTGCTCATTTTTGCATAATAATTTACATTTTACTATCTATAACATAAAATTCAGTAATTAATTTTTAGAAATTTAGTTTCTGATTCATATCAACTTAAAAGTTATGTGGCTTTTTGTCTGTCAACTGGGTGGTTTGTATGGTAATTCTGACATGCTCCTGAAATACAGAAAATTTTACAAGTATTTATAACTGTAAAGCACAAGCAATACATACATAAGTTATATGAAATTTTGTATTACATTTCCCCTAATATTTTTTGGTGTCCACCAAGCTGAATAAATGTTTCTTACTATCCATTTCAAAGGAGCTGAAGCTTGTTTCTGTAGTTGAAGGCCATGGTGGGGTAACCACTTACTGTGTGCAAAGACAACAGAGGATGGGCCTCTTCCTCCATAAGAACCCCACTTGCTTAGCTCTTCCGCTACCAGTTCTCTCCCTCACTCACTCCGGTACTGCAGCTCTCACAAAGAGCTAAACAGGCTGGGCGTTTTGGTGTACACCTTTAATCCCAGCACTCGGGAGGCAGAGGCAGGCGGATCTCTGGGATCTCTGTGAGTTCGAGGCCAGCCTGGTCTCCAGAGCGAGTGCCAGAATAGGCTCCAAAGCTACACAGAGAAACCCTGTCTCGAAAACAAACAAACAAACAAACAAACAAAAAACAACAACAACAACAAAAAAGAGCTAAACAATTAAAGCCAATTGCTCGTAAATCATGAATTAGAGGAAAGAAAAAGAAAGCCACAGTTTCAGCAGGTTGAGAATCTGCTGGTTCTTTGAATTATGTTTGTCAAAATTTATTATAAAGAAAAGAAAGTCAATGGAAAGAAAATGAACAATATTTGGATGACCGAGACAGTGAAAAGAAACTAAAAATCAAAATCAACAAAAGGCAAAAGTAGTACGGGCTTGTTGCCGGTGTGGGGGAAGGAGGATGTGAGAACATGAATGTGAACTAATGAGCAGGAAATAGATTATAAAGTCTTCTCCTAAGAAATGGCTACTGAACAGAAAGATGATCTGCTATTCAAACCAGAGGTTTAAGGAAATCTACAAATTAAAGTCTAGTTTGAGCTCAGTGTGCTGGCACACACCTGTGATTCTAGCACCCAGGAGGCTGAGGCAGGAAGGTCACAAGCTGAGGCCCAGCTTCAAAGAACCAAAACAAAATAAAAATCTAGTTTTTTTAAATTTAAGCAAAATTAAGGAAAAGAGTACACAAATAGCCTTCAAATTTGCTGACAAAATTTACAAGGGTTTTAGAATTTCATTACTGATATATTTAGCACAAGAAGCCAAAAGACTAAAAGTAATACCTGGAGACTAGCATCAGGAAGGCTGTAAGAACAGCAGAAAGACCTGGGTGCTGAGGCCTCTCCAATTCCCTTTAGTTTAATGTACTCAATGTTCTCTGAGCACAACAGGCTATTCATAAAATTACCATAATCTTTCTGTTGCTCAGGTTGTACCCACACACAAACATACACACTGCTAGTTTTTCAGTAATCTCTTTCATATACCAAAGAATACTTAGACAAAAATCATAAGCTGACATAACCATAAAGGAAAAAAAAAACTGGTAGAAAGCCTAATCTGGCCAGGTATAGTGGCACCTGACTAAAATCCTATCATGTGGGAGGAAGCAATAGAAGGACCAAGAGTTTAAGGTCATCCTTGGGAGTTCAAGGCCAAGCTGGGCTACATACATGAGACCCTGTCTCCAACAAACAAAACATAAAACCCAAAAACCTAATCTATAAAATTTAGAGAAAAAATAAAGATATCCAAAACAAAACGTAGCATAACTAACTTAGAAACAGTTATTTGATGTTCCTGTGGTTTCCAAAAAGCAAATGGCCACAATAGTATAAAAGCATACAAGGCCCTAGTTTATAATTGGCACATTATATCTGATACTGTCATCAGCATCCATGATTCAAAAAGGAGTAAGAATAGCACAGTTCTCTGGGGTCATGGAGAGCTGTCCCTACTCCTCACCAGCTGCAGCACTCAGGAGAGTGGTCCCTATACCTCGCCTGGGCAACACAGAGGAGCTGGCCCTGAAGGTGTCAGTCTGGGAGAGCCCACCCTGAGGACATGAAAGCGGGAGAACTGGCCACACCCCTTGCTCATCACTGCAAGGGGTGAACTAGCCAGGTCAATTGTTGGAGAGCCCACACTGCTGGCAAAGACAGCGGACAGCTGGCAGGCTGACCAACCCTGCAACTACCCAGGCCCAAAACCAGGTATTATGTGTTGGCGGCACCCCAACATTCACTGAATCTGGGATCTGCTGGAGTAGGGAGGTGCAGGGTGGGCAGTCCTGTAGACCCAGGGCTACAGGGTGTTCACAACACAGGACAGCAAGATGTCCAAGAAGAGTCCTAATGAGGGCCTAGCATTGATGGTGCAGTAAAGACCAGGGGCCTCGAATCAGATAAATGCCTGCAAGTAAAAATATATGAATAGACTGCATGACTCACTGTGTCACACTGTAGTTTCCATGATGAGATTCTCCCCTTCTTCCTTTTTGTCCCTCTTTTTCTCTGCAATTTTATTTTGTTTTATTTTGGGATGGGGAGGGAGATGGATGGGGTCAGGAGGCATGATGTGAAAGAAACAAAGAGTAAATAAATAAAAAGAATGAGAAGGAAAGATTTTTTTAAAGAAGCAAAAGAAAAGAATAAAAGCACAGTTCCTATTTTTATGTCCTTTAATATTACATAAGCAGATACTAAACAAACAAATAGGGGATGGACAGGCGGCTCAGCAGTTAAGAGCAAACACTGCTCTTGTAGAGGGCTTGAGTTGGGTTCCCAGCACCCATATCTAACAACTCACAACTGCCCACAATCCCAGCTCAAGGGGGATCTGATGACACTGGCCTCCACAGGCACCTGCACTGCTGTACACACACCTGCACACTCACTAAAAAACAAAATAAAGCTTTAAAAAGAACCAAGCAATTACAACTATTCTAGGCCTTATGGAAAAGGAAAACGGGGGTGCTATAGGAAACAGTATAATGAGGGGAACTAACAAAGACAGACTAATCAAGAAGACAGTGTACATAAACGGAGAGATATCTGACACAGGAAGGATGAAAGGACTTGGTTACATTTCCCAGGACATTCATGGGAAGAATATTAATACTCCTTCACATTCCCTGACACCTGTTTGCCACCTGCATTTCAGGTTTGCTGTACTTCAAACCTTACCATGTTCTGAATTTTAATAGCTTGCATCTGGGCAAGCAAGAGAAACTACAGCAAAGTCTGTCTTCCACCACAGTGCCCAAACATTTGGCCAGTAAATTCAGTTATTACTCTTAACTTCCAAAAATAAAAATCAAGGAGATTCAAATTGGAAGTGAGGACAGAGCAAACAGGGCAAACCTCCCACATGTGGGTAATTACTAAGAACACAAAACAGTTTAAAACTCCTTCTATAATGACATTTAAAATCATTCCAAACATATTTGGTTACAAAAAGTAAAAATATAAAGAAATGAAAGGAAATCCAGCCAGGTGGTGCACACCTTTAATTCCAGCATTCAGTAAGCACAGAGGGGCAGTTTTCTGTGGGTTCGAGGCCAGCCTGGTCTATACAGAGATTGGACATCTAGGGCTACATGGAGAGAGGTCGGCTAACAAAACAATATGAGATATAGATGTGAACATGCAAACCATTTAAAAAGAGACACTCCTAGACCTTGCCATAACAAAGTAGAGGGGCTTCTTCAATGAATAGTAACTGCATTTTTTTTTTTGTGTGTGTGTGTGTGTGTGTGTGTGTGTGTGTGTGTGTGTGTGTGTGTGTTGAGACAGGGTTTCTCTGTGTAACAGCCCTAACTGTCCTGGAACTAGCTCTGTAGACCAGGTTGGCTGGGATTAAAGGCATGCATGGCACCACCTGGTTGTAAGGGCAATTCTTAATCTCTAATTGGCCAAAATATAAACTATTCTCTTTGTCCAAAGCTATCTCCACTGTCACCAGTTTAGCTGCCATGCCCAAAGGCTGTGACTCACAGGCCAATTACAACATGATGATGAAAGGAAATACACATCAAATAGATGGAAGACTTCATGTTCACTTCTTACTCCAAAACTGGAGGATCCCTGACAATCTCAGAAAAATAGGTTCGGAAAAATGCTTGACCTTAGAAATGATTATTTCCACTTCCAATGAATACCTTTGAAGGTAGGATTTCTTAGCCTATTAGTTAACCTATGTCAAAGGTCTGTTTTCAACCACTGTCACCGTCACCCCAGAACTAGCATACAATATACATTTAGAAACTCAACAAGAGAGCTGGAGAGTTGGCTCAGAGGTTAAGAGCCCTGGCTGCTCTTCCAGAGGTCCTGAGTTCAATTCCCAGCAACCACATGGTGGCTTTCAACCATCTATGATAAGATCCAGTGCCCTCTTATGGCATACAGGCAGAATACTATATACATACTAAATAAATAAATCTTTAAAAAAAAAAGAAAAACTCAATAAGAGTTGGGTATGGTGTCACACGCCTTTAATCCCAGCCTTCAGAAGGCACAGGTGAGTTTGAGGCCAGGCTGTTCTACAAAGCAAGTTCCAGGACAGCCAGAGCTGTTACACCATACCGAGAAACCCTGTCTTGGGTGTGTGTGTGGGTGGGGGTTGGGGGGTCAAAACCTCAGTGAGTAGTAATTATGTAACCTCACAAAATAGAAAATGTCATTTCTGCAGTTCTACAAATGTAACTTCTCAAGCAAAGAAAACTGGAAGTATTTTCATTATAAAGAAATGAGAGGCTAAGAGTCAGGTCAGTGATTAAGAGTGGTCACTGCTCTTACAGGGACTAGAATTTGGTTCCTGCCCCCATGGCAGGCAAATACAGTTGCCTGTTAACTCAGCCCCAGGGACTCCAGACCCTCTTCTAGACTTCTGTGACATCACAGTCACACACACACACACACACACACACACACACATCACACACATAAACATACACATGGACATATAATTTAAAATTAAATTAAATTTTAAAAACAGACTTGGTATTTTAGCCACAGAGTATGAACAGAGTCATTTAAAATAAACTACAATCATGAATAAAAGTTTTGAGGTGAATCCTATCATATGTCAGGTAATGGCATCTACTGACGTAAATGAATTACCATGTACTTACTTACCTGCAGGAAGAGCAATGTTTCTAGTGACTCCACAGCTGCTGGGGGAGTCAACTTCTCTAAGAAAGGCCACTTTGATACTCCCTCAGGTGAAAAGGAATAGCACAGGCCTGTGCTCTTTAAAGATGCAAGAGTTACTTGGACTTTTCTGAATAATACCTTTGTTGTTAAGTTTGCAAACTGTGAAATTTAAATAAATACACAAGATAGGAAGGGTTGCCTAAAGAAGCTCATTGATCCAAGCTGTAAAAATAGCATCAAAGGTTATCCTCCTGGCTCACTGCCCAGAGAAAATCCATGAAATCCCAATCCAAACATAGGGACTGAAAAACAATAAAATGACCACTTCCACAGCCACCATATCTAAGGCTTTCATAATTAATGATGAAAGACAAGTTACAGCCCACCTGTATTATTGCACATAGGGGCAGTTACTAAAGGGCTCTTAGGCACTGCTTGGTGGGGGCTGCAATACTAACATCTCATTTACAATTCTTACCATAAATTTCTATCTAACCCATTTGTTTTCAAAGTTAAATGCAGATGCCTGTCTTCAAATAAAATCTTCTATGGAAGGCAGCTTATGAACTATTCTAATTAAACAGGGGAGGGTCGGCAAGGGAAGTCAGCCAAGCCTCTTGCTATGGTCTAAATAAGCATGGCCTCCACTAAGGTCTGTAAAGAACTGAGCTGGAATTTGGATGGTTTTGCATTATTCATTATAATGAATCTGTAGATTGCTTTTGCTTGGATGGCCATTTTTACTATGTTAATTCTACCAATCCATGAGCATGGGAGATCTTTCCATCTTCTGATATCTTCAATTTCTTTCTTCAAAAACTTGAAGCTTTTGTTATATAAGTCTTTCACTTGCTTGGTTAGGGTTACCTCAAGATATTTTATATTTTTGTGGCTATTGTGAAGAGTGCTGTCTCCCTGATTTCTTTCTCAGTCTGTTATTTGTATATAGGAGAACTACTGATTGTTTAGTTTGGTTTTTCAAGACAGGGTTTTTCTGTGTAACCCTGGCTGTTCTGAAACTCACTCTGTAGACCAGGCTGGCCCAGAACTCACAGAGATCCACCTGCCTCTGCCTAGCCCAGTGCTGGAATTAAAGGAGTGCATCACCACTGCCCAAAGCAGAGTACTGTTTTTTTTTTTTTAGTTAGTCTTGTATCCAGTCACATTGATGAGGTGTGTTTATCAGCTGTAGGAGTTCCTGGGTAGAATTTTTGGGGTTGATTATGTATGCTATCATATCATCTGCAAAAACAATACTTTTGCTTCTTCCTTTCCAGTTTGTATCCTGATTGATCTTCTTCAGTTGTATTATTGCTCTAACTAGAACTTCAAGTACTATATTGAACAAACATGAAGAGAGTGGACAACCTTATCTTGTTCCTGATTCTAGTGGAATTGCTTTGAGTTTCTCTCCATTTAATTTGATATCGGATATAGGCTTGCTGTAAATTAGATGAAGAGACCTATACCCAAACATTAGGTTGAGCTTAGGGAACCACACAGAAGAGGGGGAGGAAAGTTTGTAGGAGCCAGAGGGACAAAGGACACCAGGGGAACAAGGACCACAGTGATATGGGATGTCCTTCTGTATGCTGCCAATATGTGTTGCTTTTATTGGTTTATAAATAAAGCTGGCTTGGCCAATAGCCACGGAGAATATAGCTAAGTGGGAACTTGAAACAAAGATACGGAGAGAAAGTAAGTAGAACACTAATAGTGGAAGACTTCAACACCCCACTCTCACCATTGGACAGATCTGCTAGACAGAATCTTAACAGAGAAATAAGGGAACTAACAGAGGTTATGACTCAAATGGACTTAACAGACATCTATAGAACATTCCACCCAAACACAAAAGAATATACTTTCTTTTCAGCACCTCTTGGAACCTTCTTAAAAACTGACCACATACTCGGTAACAAAGCAAACCTCAACAGATACAAAAAAAAAAAAAAAATTAAAATAAACCACTATACCCTATCAGATCACTACAGCATAAAGTTAGAATTCAACGACAACATTAATTTCAGAAAGCCCACAAACACATGAAAACTGAACAATGAACAACTGAACCACCACTGAGACAAGGAAGGAAGAGAGGGAGGGAGAGAGGGAGGGAGGGAGGGAGGGAGGGAGGGAGGGAGGGAGGAGGGAGGGAGGGAGGGAGGGAGGGAGGAAGGAAGGAAGGAAGGAAGGAAGGAAGGAAGGAAGGAAAGACTTCCTAAAATTTAATGAAAATGACCTCACAACATACTCAAAGTTATGGGACACAAAGAAAGCAGTGCTGAGAGGAAAGTTCATAGCACTAAATGCCTACATAAAGATGCTGGAAAATCCCACACTAGTGAATTAACAGAACAACTGAAAGCCCTAGAACAAAAAGAAGCAGAAGAAGTAGATGGCAAGAAATAGTCAAGCTGAGGGCTGAAATCAATAAAATAGGAACAAAGAAAACAATGCAAATAATCAATAGGACAAAGAGTTGGTTTTTTTGAGAAATTCAACAAATTAGCCAAACCTTTATCCAAACTAACCAAAAGGCAGAGAGAGAATATCCAAATTAACAAAATCAGAAATGAAAAGAGGGACATAACAACAGACACTGGGGAAATCCAGAGAATCATCAGGTCATACTTTGAAAACCTGTACTCCACAAAATTGGAAAACTTTAAGGAGATGGACAATTTTCTAGATAAGTACCACATACCAAAATTAAATGTAGAACAGATAAACAATTTAAATACACCTGTAACCCCTAAGGAAATACAAACAGTTATCAATAGTCTCCCAACCAAAAAAAAAAAAAAAAAAAGGCCAGGCCCAGATGGATTCAGTGCAGAATTCTACCAGAAATTCAAAGAAGAGCTAACACTAATACTCCTCAAATTATTCCATGTAATAGAAACAGAAGGAATATTGTCAAACTCTTTTTACAAGGCTACAATTACACTGATACCCAAACCACACAAAGACACAACTAAGAAAGAGAATTACAGACCAATTTCCCTTGTGAACATAGATGCAAAAATACTCAATAAATACTGGCAAACCAAATTCAAGAATGCATCAGAAAAACCATCCACCATGACCAAGTAGGATTCAACATATGAAAATCTGTCAATGTAATCCACCATACAAACAAACTGAAAGAAAAAAAAACACATTATCATCTCACTAGATGCTGAAAAAGCCTTCAACAAAATTCAATACTCCTTCATGATAAAGGTCTTGAGAGAACAGGGATATCAGGAACATATCTAAACATAATAAAGGCAATATACAGTAACCCAACAGCCAACATCAAACTAAATGGAGAGAAACTCAAAGCAATCCCACTGAAATCAGGAACGAGACAAGGCTGACCACTCTATCCATATTTATTCAACATAGTACTTGATGTTCTAGCTATAGCAATAAGATAACAAAAGGAGATCAAAGGGATACAATTTCAAAAAGAAGTCACACTGTCACTATCTGCTGATGATATGATAGCATACATAA
Source organism: Cricetulus griseus (assembly GCF_003668045.3). Lineage (NCBI taxonomy): Eukaryota > Metazoa > Chordata > Mammalia > Rodentia > Cricetidae > Cricetulus > Cricetulus griseus. The sequence goes on along the minus strand of NW_023276807.1, from coordinate 83,852,111 downwards.
GTGACCCCTAAAATTCTACCAGAGAACTCCTACAACTGATAAACACCTTCAGTAATGTAGGATACAAGAGTAACTCAAAAAAACAAAACAAAACAAAACAAAACAAACCAGTAGCCCTCTTATACCCAGATGACAAACAGGCTGAGAAGAAAATCAGAGAAACATCACCCTTCACAATAGCCACAAATAACATAAAATACCATGGGGTAACTCTAACCAAGCAAATGAAACACCTGTATGACAAGGACTTCAAGTGTTTAAAGAAAGAAATTAAAGAAGATATCAGAAAATGGAAAGATTTCCCATGTTCTTGGATAGGTAGGATCGATCAACATAGTAAAAATGGCACTCCTATCAAAGTCAATCTACAGATTCAATGCAATCTCCATCAAAATCCCAGCACAATTCTTCACAAGACCAATACTCAATTTCATCTGGAAAAACAAAAAACCCAGGATAGCCAAAACAATCCTATATAATAAAGGATCATCTGGGGGCATCACCATCCCTGACTTCAAGCTATACTACAGAGCTATAGGAACAAAAAACAACTTGGCATTGGCATAAAAACAGACAGGTAGACCAATGAAATCAAATCGAAGACCTTGATATCAACCCACACACAATGGAAACCTAATTTTTGACAAAGAAGCTAAAAATATAAAATGGGAAAAAGAAAATATATTCTTTTGGTGCTGGTATGACTGGCTGTCAACATGTAGAAGAATGCAAATATCTATCACCATGCACAAAATTCAAGTCCAAAAGAATCAAAGACCTCAATATAAATCCATCCACACTGAACCTCAGAGAAGAGAAAGTGGGAAATACATTTGAATTCATAGGCACAGGAGACCACTTGCTAAACAGAACATCAGTAGCACAGACTCTGAGAGCAACAATTAATAAATGGAACCTTGTGAAACTGAGAAGCTTCTGTAAAGCAAAGAACATGGTCAAGAAGACAAAATGGCTCCTTAGAGAATGGGAAAAGATCTTCACCAACCCCACATCTGACAGAGGGCTAATCTCCAAAAATATACAAAGAACTCAAGAAACTAGAAATCAAACAACCAAATAATCCAATTTAAAAAATGGGGTACAGATCTAAATAGAGAATTCTCAACAGAACAATCTCAAATGGCAGAAAGACACTTAAGGAAATGCTCAATATCCTTAGTCATTAGGGAAATGCAAATCAAAATCACTCTGAGATTCCATTTTTTACTATTATTATTATTATTATTATTATTATTATTATTATTATTATTATTATGTATACAGCCTTGAGCCTGCATGCCAGCAGAGGGCACCAGATCTCATTCAAAGTGGTTGTGAGCCACCATGTGGTTGCTGGGAATTGAACTCAGGACCTCTGGAAGAACAGTCAGTGCTCTTAACCACTGATCCATCTCTCCAGCCCTGAGATTCCATCTTATACCAATCAGAATGGCTAAGATCAAAAACACCAATGACAACTGATGCTGGAGAGGATGTGGAGAAAGGGAAACACTCCTCCATTGCTGGTGGGAGTGCAAACTTGTACAGCTGCTGTGGAAATCAGTATGGCAATTTCTCAGAAAATTAGGGGTCAATCTACCTCAATACCCTGCAATAACACTGTTGGGCATATACCCAAAGGAGGCACATTCACGCCACATGGACATTTGCTCAACTATGTTCACAGCAACATTATTTGTAATAGCCAGATCTTGGAAACAGCCTAGATGCCCCTCAACTAAAGAATGGATAAAGAAAATATGGTGTATTTACACAATGGAGTACTACTCAGAGATAAGAAACAATGACACGGGCTGGAGAGATGGCTCAGAGGTTAAGAGCACTGACTGCTCTTCCAAAGGTCCTGAGTTCAATTCCCAGCAACCACATGGTGGCTCACAACCGCCCTCTTCTGGTGTGCAGATATACATGGAAGCAGAATGATGTATACATAATAAATAAAATCTTAAAAAAAAAAAGAAAAGAAACAATGACACCCTAAAATTTGCAGGCACATGGATAGAACTAGAAAAAAACACCCTGAGTGAGGTAACCCAAAGCCAGAAAGACAAATATAGTATGTACTCACTTATAAGTGGATACCAGACATAAAGCAAAAGATACCCAGTCTACAATCCATAACCTCAGAGAAGCTTGAACCCTCTTCCAGAAACAGATGGAAGCAGATGTAGAAATCCACAATTAACAAAAGGGCCCAGTGTTATTCTTTTGTTTAAAAAGAAGAAAAGAGAAATGCTGAGACATAAGACATGTTGACTATAAGTTTATTATAAGGCCCGGCAGAATGGGGAGACTAAGAAGAGGAACAGGGTAATGGCTGACCGCCATGGTCGGTCGCTATAGAGAGACAGGAAGAGCGCGTAGACAGAGAAGAAACAGAGAGTAGGAAAGAAGAGAAGCAGGAGAAGAGAATAAAAGCAGAGTTAGTTGGAGCTTTAAAGGGAAGACTGTGCATGTGCACTGAGGTTCCACGCATGCCCAGAGTAGAGTCCTCATGGGTGACGTGTTGATGACATAGCACGTTTTCTTATGCATGCCCTGACTTGTCAGGGGGCAGTGTCTGTCTCTTAAAGAGGTAGAGCCAATCACCTTTCACCCAGCTCCTAGAGTACGATCGAAGTGAGGGAGGAGCGAAAATATGAACAAAGGAGTCAAGACCATGATGGGGAAACCCACAGAATCAGCTGACCTGAGCTAGTGAGAGATCACTGACTCAGGTCTGACAAATGGGGAACCTGCATAAGACCGAACTAGACTCCCTTAATATAGGTGACAATGGTGTGACTGGGACAACATTTGAGGCCACTGGCAGTGGGTGCAAGATCTAACACTAATGCACAAACTGACTTAGTGGAGCCCATTCTATATGGAGAGGTACCTTTCCCAACCTAGACACAGGGGTGTGGGAGGTGGAGAGGTGCCTTGGTCCTGCCTCAATGAGATGTTGGGACAGACTTAGTAGACTTCCTAGGGGAAGCCTTACCCTCTCCATGAAGCAGATGGGGGGAAATGGGAGTGGAGGAAGTGGGAAGAAAGGAGGAAGGGGAACTGGAATTGGAATGTAAAAAATAACTTTTTTTAAAAAAGTAGGTGGTGAGGGAAACGCCATGTAACTGCTGAGGGGGTAGAATGTCAGAACATTACCAGTAAGCCATGGCCACGTGGTGATACACAAATTATTAAAAGTGGGTTCGTTTATAAGAGAAAGCTAGCCAGTAATAAGCCTGAGCCACTGGCCAAACAATTATATTTACTATTAGCCTCTGAGTGATTATTTCATAAGTGGCAGCAGGAGAGAAACTGGTCCCAGGGAACCGTGGGACAGAGAAAAACATTCAACTACTCCACAGACTCAACTAAGCAGTGTTCAAAGGGGCTCACAGAGACTGAAGCAACAATCTCGAGGCCTGCATGGTCCTGCACTAGGTCTTCTGCAAACATGCTGTGGTTGTTTAACTTGGGGGCTTTGTGGGGTAGTGGGGGTGACTGACTCTTTTACCTGCTCTTGGAACCCTTCTCCTCCTATTGGGTTTGCCTCGTCCAACTTTAATATGAGGCTTTGTGCTTAGTCGCATTGCATCTCGTTATGCAGCATTTGGTTGATATTACTAGGAGGCCTGTTCTTTTCTGATGGGACAGAGGAGGAGTGGATCTGGGGGGGGGTGAGGAGATATTGGGGGACTGAGAGGAATGGAGGAAGGGAAGGCTGCAGTCAGGATATATGAAAGAAGAATAAAAAAACAAACAAACAAAAAGAGTGGCCTCCATAGGCTCATACATTTGAATGCTTAGTTATCAGGAAGTGGCACTATTTGAAAGGATTGGAAGATGTGACCTAGTTGGAGTAGCTGTGGCCTTGTTAGAGGAAATGTGTCACTGGTGTGGACTTTGAAACCTCAAAGCTCAAGCCAGAGCCAGTGATTCTCTCTTCTGCTGCCTGTGATTCCAGATATAGCGCTCTCTACTACCTCTCCAGCACCATGTCTGCCTGTGTGCCACCATGCTCCCTGCCATAATGATAGTGGACAAAACCTCTGAAACTATAAGCAAGCTCCAAGTAAATGCTTTCTTTCCTAAGAATGACCGTGGTCATGGTATATCTTCACAGCAACAGAATAGTGACTGAGACATCCCTCCAAAACCCAACACTCTGAAACATTAGACTGGGAACACAGCTGGCAAAAAAGTAAGTTTATTCTTGAGATGCAAATGTGAATAGCATATGATGCTAATAAGCTAGAATCTGAAGCCAACAAACAGGCAAATTCAGATTTATACACACAAGCAAATGGACTCAAATGCAAAGCACAGCATAAATTTCCTGTCCACACCACAAGAGCAAAACATTATACATCACCATTTCACACACAGCACACAAAAATAAAATATTATTCTAAAAACTCTTAGCAAAGACTTTCTAGGATTTAAATGTCAGCTACCAGAAGATTGAGTTTATTAATCCCAGGTGACAAATAGAAGCAAGTCTCAAACTTAAAGTACTTTGCAAATAAACTTGAATTCAAACAATAAGTGGAGATGATTGACAGTCTGCATACAAAACCATATGCAATGGGGGACAATACACTACATCTTCAAAGAGCATCAGGAAAAATTAGAATTGATGTCAAAGTTTAACTCATACATGATGAGGAAATATCTGCCACAAAGACATTACATCAGCTCCAGGGAGGCCATTATCAGCTCCACTTAAAAAAGATTACTTTTTATTTTTATTTATGTGTCTGTATCCATGCTTGAGTATGTACAGGTGTGTACAGGTACCCATGGGAGCTGGAGTTACAGGTGGTTGCAAGCCACCTGCTCACCTGGGTGTTGGAACTGAACTGAGTCCTGTGCAAGGCCAGCAAGTATACTTAATTGCTGCGCCATCTCTGAATCTCCCTCCACTTTGTTCTCACTACTAACACAATCCATCCACTAAACTAGCTTTGTACCCAAAAGTTTATCCTGAAGTTGTAACACACAATACTTTAAGACAATGTGACCTTCACAGAAAGACAGTAAGCTGAAACATTTGTTTTCCTCTAGCTGGAACAAAAAATTACTCATGTGATCTACAGAGCAAGCAACTTTTTAAAACCTCTTCATTTATTAAAAAGAATGCACTAGTGCCTTCCTTCTAGTGCCTGCCTTCCCCACAACACTGTTGTAGGGACACAATAAAATAATGTATATAAAGCAGTATTTAAGTACAGTACTAAATATCATGCAACTTATGATGCAACACTAACGATTCACTCTATCAACCAATAACAGCAATCAAGTTCAATGTGTACAGCTAACAGAATTTGAAAAGATTCCATATTTACCAATGTTTATGCAAAAGAAAAATCCCTATGCTTTTATGCTAAGAAGTCATCCTATGTGGATAGTCACACAGTGTACATGAACTCTGGCTCTCTTCACATGACAGGTGGAGAACTGAGACTCCTCATCCATCACAGGTCGGCAACACAAGTGGGATACATGGACAAGCAAGGCAGAGTTTTAAATGAGAGAGGACACCTTTTTTGATGTATCAACACACAAAATGACACAATTAGTGTAAATGTGACCTGCCCTTTCCACTCTGCCTCAGGTGCAGAGGTTTGTGCTGTACTGGTTTGGGCCTACAAGCACTCCAACACAGTGTTTAACTTAAGGCGAATACTGAAGTCATGTGCCAAACAAACTCCCTGCATGCTTGACTGGAGGAAACCAAAGAACCGAAAGGTGAAATGTCCTCAGACACAGTTTTGGGTTATTTACAGAACAGTGATGACAGAGTGTGTGATGTGGGCCTCACATGCTAACAACTTCAACTGACACTAGGTTTCTTGTTTTGTAGAAGTGTAAACAAAGCACTGACCTGAGGTATGAGACTGTTTCCCATGTCTACTTAGGAGCCAAAGAGCAAGGACACCTGGTGTTGTGCACGTGAAGAAAATACAGGCATGGTGACTGATGCATGGCCACTACTACATATTGATATTATACAAACTTCTTGTCAAAGCTAGGGACCCAATATAAAATGATGAGTGGAGCCCTCAACAATGAGATGCATTCAGAGGATTCTGACGGATTTGTTAGTTGTTAGTGAGAAGAACAGCACTGGGATAGAGACGAGGGCAGAAAGACATTAGCATCACACACAAGGAACTTGGTAGGAAAGGTGGATGACATCAGTCCAAAGGGAAAGGGGTGTGTAGAGATGTTCAAAGTAACCACAGAAACAGGGAGGAGAGCAATAGACAGAAAGCTGAGGGTCAAAGCAAGGCTGAGGGTTAGCTCCAACATCTTTTTGTTGTCCTCCATTCCCAGACATAATTAGAATGTGAACCTTAATAGAACGAAAACAGTCTCCAACTAGTCCCTTTCACCCGGACAGGCTAAATCTCTAAATTCAGTTGCTTTACATATATTTTCTTTTTCTTAAGAAACTTAATATATTTTTATTTTACATTGGTATTTTTCCTACATGCATTTCTGTATAAGGGCATCGGATCCCCTGGAACAGGAGTTACAGACATCTGTGAGCTGCCATGTGGGGGCTACGAATTGAACCCGGGTCCTCTGGAAGACCAGCCAGTGCTCCTAACCACTGAGCCATTTTTCCAGCTCCATGAATACATTTTCTGTAGGGAGCCGTCCCTGCATTCTCCATTACAAGATGGCGCCTGCATCCGGCAGGCACCGAATGTAAACAAGATTATTGCGCAGGCGCTGGGTAATTTTCCATTCCTTGATCTCTGCCTATTCCGTGGCGTCATATGGCCTGATGAGCTGCAGCCAATCATAGGGTGACACGTCCCAGGCGGCGGCTGCCAGCCTTTATTAGGGGACGGGATTCTTGGCTCAGGGTCTCTGATCTGGGAAGCTTATGCTCTCCTCTCAAGATGCATTAAAGCTTGTCTGCAGAAGGATCCGAGTGTCCTGCGTATGATTTCTTGCTGGCGAGAAATACAGAGCGGGCGCGGGACAATTTTCTAACTTTAGTTTTCATCACAAACACGGAGTACAAAGTGGGTAATCACATTTTCTATTCTATTCAGGTTTTGTGCTCTACAATGTGCTAACATATTCACTAACTGAAAAGCTAGAATGTAATGTAAACAATGGACACAGAAATTCAAATAAATACTTCAACTCCTACACCACATGAGACAGTTCTTAAGAAATAATTTTAAGGAGCTCTTTTCAGGTTTTCCCTCTCAAAGCTTGCTTATTAATTAAATGGTTTTCAAAGTATGTGCCATTGTCCATTGACTGGGGGAAAACCAGGATGGAAGCAGGACTACAGCATACCTTATCAACAGGAATCACTTAGAACTGTGTTTCCTCGTTCATTTCTGTAGGATAGTATCCCTTATATCAGATATTCTTGTCTTCAAATACAAGGGGAGGTGGATCTGATCCTGTAAAACTCTTATCTTGTGACTAGAGAGATGGATCAGATGCAAAAGTACTAGCTATGCAAGCATGAGAGCCTGAGTTCAGTCCCCAGAAATCAGATAAAAATGACTGACACAGGGGACACACTTGCATTTCAGCTTTGGAGAGGCTGAGCAGAGGCTGGTGGATCCCTGGGTCAAGATGGACAGCCAGCCAGGCTATCCTACTTGGTGACATGTAGGTCAATGAGAGCACCTGTTGGGAACAAACAAGGTGTGCAGAGCCCGAGAAACACCACCAAGATTAGTCTTTGGCTTACACACACACACACACTCACTCACTTTTTAAGTTAGTAAAATATAGTGGCCACTAGAGAACACCATCCTGAGTGAGGTAACCCAGACTCAGAAAGACAAATAGTGTATGTACTCACTCATAAGTGGATATTAAACATAGAGCAAAGGACAACCAGCCTACAGGCTACAACCCCAGAGAGGTAACAAAGAGGACCCTAAGAGAGACATACATGGATCCACCTAGGAAATGGAAAAAGACAAGATCTCCTGAGTAAATTGGGATCATGGGAGGCAGTGGGGAGGGTAGAAGATGAGAGGGGAGAAGGGAAGGGGAGTGGGGGGAAATGTATAGCTTAATTTTAAAATTTTTTAAAAAGGTACAGTGGACATAAATGGTCATGAATCTGAGCATAAGACTTTAGGTATCATGTTTACTTACATCCTGTTTAAAGAAGCTAAGTCAATACAAAAAGCAGCCAAGATGGCAGCAAGATAACTTGGCCAGTAAAGGAAAGTGCCACCAAGACTGGTGACCTGAATTCCATCCCTGAGGCCCACATGAAGGAGAGAAAAGTGGCTCTCAGCAAACTGTCTTCTGACATTCACAATCAAGTCATGGCACACGCCCTACCCCAATGAATAAATAAATGTAATTTTAAAATTTAACAAAAGTCTCAAAGAGTAGCTCAGGGAGTATAGATGAGGACATTAGGTTTCACCAAAGAATTCTCAATTTCAACAAACACACTAGAGGCTTTGAACAGCAAACACATGCTTTTACTTTAAATAAATTAATAAGATTCATATGCTCTGTCAATCCTTAATTACATAGCAATCTATCAAAGGAATATTCTGAGTCTTCTCTGTATGCTCAATGTAAAATGCACTCAAAAAATTAAGCTAGAGAAATAAGAAACGTTATGGGGAAGGGCATGTAAATTATAATGGGCTATAAAGCATCTCAGGGCTGGGAAGATGAACACAATAGAAGTTCACAGAAGCAATACATGTTGGTGTGGTGGCCTTAGAACCTTACTGTGACACACAGTCTATTTGCACTGATTATGTAAGGTAGCATTAACACCCACAGGAGCTTGTGAACAAAGAGCTCTCATCAGATGCCAGGACAGGAAGGGGAATGTCTCAGCTCTGAATACACACAGTTCCAGGGAAGCAAGATCTCCAGATTTCATAAAAAGCCCAGAAGTTCTTCCCAACTGAACAAATACAAGATGCCTGTTTAGCTTCCGTGGGGCAGGACTGTGTGAATGACAGGGGCCGGAGCTATCAATCACTAGTTGAGAACTTGCCTAGCATTTGGAAGATGCTGGGTTTAAACGCCAGTCCTGCAAATGAAACATATTTTCCTAGACTATAATCAGATATGTTATAAAAATCTGTTAGCTTTATAATTAACACTATCAATTTTGTAGGTATTTTGTTTAGTTGAGAAAGATCTCAGGTCTAACTTCACTTTCAGATGAACACGAGGAAATTGAAATAGTGCCACCAACAGATGTAAGTTCAAAAACAGTACAAGGATTATCACAGACTAGCGAGATGTCTCAGCAGGAAAAGGGACTTGCTGCCAAGTCTGATGACCTGAGTTTGATTCCCAGAACCCACATGGTAGAAAAAAGAACTGACTCCTGAAATCTGTCCTCTGACCTCACACGCTCAGTGACCCACCGTCACACCACTGTCACCCGCTACCATATACACACAATAAATAAACATTATAAGGGAAGAAAGAGAGGCTCAGTGATCAAGAACATGCACTACGCTTCCAGAGGGCCTGAGTTCAACCCCAGTTCCCACGCCAGGCAGCTCACAACTGCCCATGGCTCCATGTAGGGGTCTAACACCTGTCCTGTGACACCTGTGCTCACCTGCACTGCTGTGTGTGTGGTTTTTTTTTTTTTTTTAAGGTTTT